>NC_079196.1:34997096-35264596 GCF_029499605.1 Hyla sarda
CTCTTCTTAAACCACTCATCATCAACCGTTTCTCTCCCAAACTCGTTTCTCCCTCTCCTGTTTCCGGCTCTTCGGACATCTTCTCTGTAAAGGAGATATTGGCCTCCAAGAAGGTCAGAGGGAAAACCTTTTTTTTGGTCGATTGGGAGGGCTGTGGTCCTGAGGAGAGATCCTGGGAACCTGAGGACAATATCCTAGACAAAAGTCTGGTCCTCAGGTTCTCAGGCTCCAAGAAGAGGGGGAGACCCAAGGGGGGGGGGTACTGTTACGCCGAGCGCTCCGGGTCCCCGCTCCTCCCCGGAGCGCTCGCTACACTCTCGCTACTGCAGCGCCCCGGTCAGATCCACTGACCGGGTGCGCTGCGATACCGCCTCCAGCCGGGATGCGATTCGCGATGCGGGTGGCGCCCGCTCGCGATGCGCACCCCGGCTCCCGTACCTGACTCGCTCTCCGTCGGTCCTGTCCCAGCGCGCGCGGCCCCGCTCCCTAGGGCGCGCGCGCGCCGGGTCTCTGCGATTTAAAGGGCCACTGCGCCGCTGATTGGCGCAGTGGTTCTAATCAGTGTGTTCACCTGTGCACTCCCTATGTATACCTCACTTCCCCTGCACTCCCTCGCCGGATCTTTTTGCCATCGTGCCAGTGAAAGCGTTTCCTTGTGTGTTCCTAGCCTGTGTTCCAGACCTCCTGCCGTTGCCCCTGACTACGATCCTTGCTGCCTGCCCCGACCTTCTGCTACGTCCGACCTTGCTTTTGTCTACTCCCTTGTACCGCGCCTATCTTCAGCAGTCAGAGAGGTTGAGCCGTTGCTAGTGGATATGACCTGGTTACTACCGCCGCAGCAAGACCATCCCGCTTTGCGGCGGGCTCTGGTGAACACCAGTAGTGACTTCGAACCGGTCCACTAGCACGGTCCACGCCAATCCCTCTCTGGCACAGAGGATCCACCTCCTGCCAGCCGGCATCGTGACAAGTACGAAATTGGATGGCGTACTCGCCTACTGAAGAATTACCCTGGACCAGGTTCAGCAGGGCAGTCTCGGCAGAAGAAGCTCGGGCTGGTTCCTCGAAGACACTACGGACTTCAGCGAAGAAGGACTGGACTGTGGCTGTGGCAGGATCATTGCGGTCCCAGAGCGGTGTGGCCCAAGACAAGGCCTTTCCTGAAAGAAGGCTCACTACGAACGCCACCTTAGACCGTTCTGTAGGAAACAAGTCCGACAACATCTCCATATGCAGGGAACATTGAGACAAAAATCCACGGCAGAGTCTAGAGTCCCCATCAAATTTGTCCGGCAGGGACAAGCGGAGGCTAGGAGCGGCCACTCGCTGCGGAGGAGGTGCAGGAGCTGGCGGAGGAGATGGTTGCTGCTGAAGCAGAGGCAGAAGTTGCTGTAATGTGGCGGTCAACTGCGACAGCTGCTGTCCTTGTTGGGCAATTTGCTGCGATTGCTGAGCGACCACCGTGGTAAGGTCAGCGAGACTTGGCAGCGGCAACTCAGCGGGATCCATGGCCGGATCTACTGTCACGATTCGGCTTACAGGTTGTGGATCCACTGTGTCAGCGAGGGATTGGCGTGGACCGTGCTGGTGGACCGGTTCTAAGTGGCTACTGGTGTTCACCAGACCCCGCCGCAAAGTGGGATGGTCTTGCTGCGGCGGTAGCAACCAGGTCGTATCCACTAGCAACGGCTCAACCTCGCTGACTGCTGAGAAGGCGTGGGACAGAAGGACTAGGCAGAGGCAAGGTCAGACGTAGCAGAAGGTCGGGGCAGGCGGCAAGGTTCGTAGTCAATATGGATAGCAAGAGATCAGGTAACACAGGCTTGGACAACACTAAACGCTTTCACTGGCACAAGGCAACAAGATCCGGCAAGGGAGTGCAGGGGAAGTGAGGAGATATAGCCAGGGAGCAGGTGGAAGCTAATTAAGCTAATTGGGCCAGGCACCAATCATTGGTGCACTGGCCCTTTAAGTCTCAGAGAGCTGGCGCGCGCGCGCCCTAGAGAGCGGAGCCGCGCGCGCCAGCACATGACAGCCGGGGACCGGGATGGGTAAGTGACTTGGGATGCGATTCGCGAGCTGGCGCGTCCCGCTATGCGAATCGCATCCCCGCCGGCAATGTCAGTGCAGCGCTCCCGGTCAGCGGGTCTGACCGGGGCGCTGCAGGGAGAGAGACGCCATGAGCGCTCCGGGGAGGAGCAGGGACCCGGAGCGCTCGGCGTAACAAATACTAGAAAGTGAGCCTTGTATAAACCTTGTATGCAATCAGCAGAGCAAGTACAAGGTTCTGTATTTGGCTCACAAATCCCTCTGTTCTGCTGCTCACTCATTCTGACAAGTCAATTTGTAAACTTGAATAGCTTAAAACATAACATTTAATGTTAATATAGTAAAATATTGGGCGATAGAAAACAAAAAACTGAAAATAGGATCCAATTAATTAAAGCAATAAAATGTAGAATTCACATCTACAGAAAATAACTGTGCTTCATCTCCCTAGGACAGTGATAAGTACCTGGGTATGTGCAGTGGGGGGGGGGGGGGGGGGGGGGAGTATCCCTCTTCCTGCTGCCACCATCAAGCAAGCAGTCCCGTGAGTAAACACAGACACTGCTGCCCACGAAAGGAAGTGTATCACATATGGCAATCAGATTGACCAGATATAGGGTGGGCCAATCTGACCTCTTAGCTCACAGTAACAATAACCCCCAGACCACCCAACGTGTTTCTGATTAAAGGTGGCTTCCTCAGGGGAGAAACCGTCAGGGGGTTTCTCCCCTTAGGGAGATGATTCGGTGTAGCACTACCCCATGATTCTGTGTGGCACTACCCAGCCACACAGAATCATGTGATAATAAATATTAAAATACTCAAGAGCACGTCAAACAGAAAATACACAAGACAGATGAAACAATTGCATGTATTAGGTGCTCAAGCAAGTAGTGGCATAGGTATAAGCAACAATATATCCAACTCGCAGGGAAGAGGTTGGATATATCAGGCTGGCGTCTGACTACCTGCTGCAGTGGCACTTATTCTGACATCCACTGCTCAAGAAAGAAGCATGTCCATGGCAAGCACTGAGCCTGCCCTGACTCGCCATGCATTCACTTCCTTCATACGTCTACTGTGCAGTGCTGGGTCTCTTCATCCAATCACTGCAGGCTGCTCTGTAACCCCCCCCCCCTCCTCTATGTTTTCATGCTGCAGTCTGATAGGACAGGAGTGAGCACAGAGAGGTGCTATTCCCGCCCTCACTTCCTGGACTTTGTCCCTGCCTGTGCTTCAGTTGGTACAAAGTTGATGCTTTAGCCGGACAGGATTATGTTCTGGATGGTATGGGGACCCCTAGTGGTCGTTTTTGATAAGCCATGATTTCTATAAAAAGGAGACATATTTTTGTTACAAAGTACAGTATATTAGAAAGGTTAATTAATGTTTTGCCAAGATGTACAACATATAAAAAGTTTTTAATTCTGACAGTGCCCATTTAAAAGATGTCCAAATTTAAACTTTCTTCCTGTAGCAAAGGCTCCATGAAGAGTAAATGGTGTCTGCACTTCCAGACTGTTGGCCGGTTATCAGTCGGGCTGCAGAGTACAGAAGCGAGGCAGTGATCATTGTTCTCTCTGCGGATATGGCGGCCTCTTGCAAATGTGGCTTAATCATTAAAGTCCTCCAGTGAACTCCACATTAAAAACAATAAGCACGTTGATGTTGAGGTATTGATTTAACTCCTTGTAAATATTGATCTTGCTCTTTCTTTAATCTAAACTGCCAGAATGTCTTTGCAAGTACCTGCACGGAGGATAATGCGTTTTTACTTATCTCAACAGATCTCCAACAAAAAATATCCTGCGGAACCAAAGACGGACTAAACTCTTGTCGGAGAGTACAGATGTCATATTGTACCTTAATCCCAGATTTCTATATGTCTAGAAATCTGTTTGCGTGCTTCTTCATCTCAGTAACTTATTGGTTACAAAGGTCATAACCTTTAAAAAAAAACACACCCGGCAAAACTGATACACTGTTATGTCAAGTGCAGGACCCTGAGTCATGCCCTACACCAGTGTTTCCCAACCAGGGTGCTTACAGCTGTTGCAAAACTACAATTCCTGGCATGCTGGGAGTTGTAGTTTTGCAACAGCTGGAGGCATACTGTTTGGGAAACAGTGTCCTGCACTATACATCATACCACATGCCACAATAACATTCCTGCACACATTAGAAAACAATGTCAATCAATAAAGAAAACATTACCCTATACAATACATGATACCACATGCTCCAATAACATTATATACATCATACCACATGCTACAATATAATTTTAACATCATACCACATGCTACAATAACATTTCTATACATATTATAAAACAAAATCTACAATAACACTGCAGTATACTATACATCATACCACATGCCACAATAACATTCCTGCACACATTAGAAAACAATGTCAATCAATAAAGAAAACATTACCCTATACAATACATGATACCACATGCCCCAATAACATTATATACATCATACCACATGCTACAATATAATTTTATACATCATACCACATGCTACAATAACATTCCTATACATATTATAAAACAAAGTCTACAATAACACTGCAGTACAGTGGTCCCTCAAGTTACAATATTAATCAGTTCCAGGACAACCATTGTATGTTGAAACCATTGTATGTTGAGACCATAACTCTATGGAAACCTAGTGCCGTAGCATGGGGGGACGGGGGGGACGGGCTAGCAAAAAAAAAAAAAATAGGATGGTGGGAGCTACCCTTTAAGGTGTATACCCCAACAAGCTGATCTAATGAACAGAATGAACAGAGTGCAGCAAACCTGCTTGACCAGAACTTTGTCCATTCTTTAAGGCACTTCCAAACATTGTAGAGCACTGCATCCTGTTAGGACCCCCTGCAATCTCAAAAACAGGACCTACTCTTTCTGATGGGTGCTACTGCCTCCACCTTCCAACACTAACAACTAGTTTTGGTAGGTGGGGGCCAGAGCAATCAGTAGTAAATATCAAGCCCCAATCTTGTGATTTGGGGGGGGGGACTTGGTCTGACCATTGGGACCCCCTTTGATCAGACACTTATTCCCTATTCTGTGGATAACGGAAAGCCTTGAAAACTTGGAGGTGGGGAGCCGGCTCACCCAGCTCCCTTGCCTCATCAGTATTCCACCCCTGGCATGCCCCCTTGAAACCTTGTCCAGAATGGGATGTTTCAGGTATGTGTGGAAAGGGGTGGGGGGGGAGTCTATTTTTAGGTGCAGGACATTCTTGGGTGTTCCCGGGGATGGGACTTAGATTTATACATTCTAATTTGGTTCTTATATGTTGGCAAGTATTCATATGCTCCCAACCCCCCTCAATCTATTTCCTCTTTTCTACATGTAAAATCTTTAGAAATGTATTTAGCTTTGTAAGTTCTTTACTTTCTAGGATGGATTTTGTATGACATGCTGTTTTTTTTTCTCTAGTCATCCCTTTATAAGAAAATAAACTGTCTGTTTCCAAGGAGATCTAGCCGAATTTGTAAAGCCTTTATGGACATGAACAGAGAAAGCTGGGGGAAATAACTCAATATTGATCCAGAAATAGTCAAAGTAATTGCAAGTTATTCAACTTTTTATGTAGTTTTAAACTGTAAAACGATGTTAGAAGCTGGAATTCGCTTTAAGGGAGAGGTGAGACAGCATCCCATTCAATTATGCAAGCAGCCGAAATGTGATAAATAGAGCCGGTGTTCCTTCTACAAGATTCAATAAGAATTATTTATTTATAGTTGGTGCGTAATGAATCCTTGTTAATACACTTGAATTCTTAATGTCACAGCTGGATGGAGGGACCCCGCCATTAGTTACGCTTTAAATTTTAAAATGTTATAATTATAGAAACGTGAAAATCTAAGTAAACGGCCATATCATGTGAACCAGAGCCACCTCCTGCCACTATTGTAAGGAATGATTTAAGGGGTACGCCGGAGGGAAAAAAAAAATGTTTTCAAATCAACTGTTACCAGAAAGTTATACAGATTTGTAAATGACTTCTATTTAAAAATGTTAACCCTTCCAGGACTTATCAGCTGCTGTATGTTCCAGAGGAAGTTGCGTAGTTCTTTCCAGTCTGACCACAGTGCTCTCTGCTGACACCTCTGCCTGTGTTAGGAACTGTACTGAGTACGAGTAAAATCCCGAAACAAACCTCTCCTGCTCTGGACAGTTCCTGACATGTATCGGGAAACAGCACTTCAAGGGTGGAATACAGGATTCTTACGGCACTAACCCAAATGGTGGATAGGTGAGAACAACTTTAATCAGACATTATGCAACGTGTTTCACTGCGCATTGGCAGCTTCATCAGGCATAACAGGTGAGGTAGGGAAGTACAATTTATAGTTACAAATTAACCCTTGCATGATGCAAAGGCCAGGTATATAAAAATTACTAATAAAATCTAAAATGTTATTATCCATACAGATATATAACATATTGTACAGTACAATAAAATACAACAATAAATTCAGAATTTATAAATAGTTATTTAAAAATAAATTATGTAAAAAATATTATAAAAATAAATTAATTTAAAACACCTGTATGTGCGTAGCAGCAGAAAATTGAATACAAATAATAATAATAATAATAATAAATATAATAATAACAATAATATACACACACACATCTGTGTGAAAAAAAAACAAAAAAAAAAACTAAGGAACAGTTTCAAAATTTGCATTCAGCCCTTGAGGGAACAAAGCGCAGAGTTTAAATATCCAAAAGGATTTGTGGTTAATCAATCTCTGATACCTATTTGGATAGCTGCTGGGGATTGTTTCAAGTATTATAAGGTTCAAGGTTTCAGTGTCGTTATTATGGACACTAGTGAAGTGACGGGAAACACTATGGACCATGTAGCAGTTTTTAATGTTCGAACAGTGTTTGTTCATGGTCCCTGATGAAGCTGCCCATGCGCAGTGAAACGCGTTGCATGATGTCTGAATAAAAGGGTATTCCACTGGCCAGCGTTCGAAACATTCAGTTCTGAACACTGTGCGTGTGCTGCGGGGGGCCGTTAAGCCCCCTCCCACAGACTTGCATTGAGGGGGCGTAGCGTGACGTTATGTGGGGGCGTGGACGACCCCCACAGCACGCGCACAGTGTTCGGAACTAAACCACGCTGGTAGAAGTACATCTGCCCAAAACTGCTGGCAGTTGCCCCTAACCACCCCACGCCTGTCTAGAAGCCAGGTCCACCGGTCACGCTACGTAGGAAATTCGAGTCGCAATCCTACAGGTGAAAGTATATATTTCATCACAGCGGGCCTGACGAGGGACAACAGATTGGCTGTTTAGGGGTGAGTCTTTTTTTTTTTTTTTTTCAAAGCCAATTTCAGTCTGCACTAGATTTTCTTTTAGCAATTCTCTTAACAGCTGCTTATAAAAAAAATAAAATAAATGAGCAATAAAGTAAAGAAAAGTAAAATAGAGTTCTACAGCGTTCTTGTAGTACTATACAATGTCCTAGGATAAAAAGTGTCATTTTGGCTTCTGTTTTCATTTGAGTTTCCACTTCAATTTGATTGAATAGAACTGGATCCTGCAAAAATAATGTATACTGTAACATAAAGTATCTTTCTTTTAACATGGTAGTGTAAGTATGACAGAGGCCACTTACTCCATCCATCATAGCATACTGAAGGGGTAGATGTCAGGGAGCTCCACGACTTATACACTGCTGGAGGCTGTCAACCAATACCCGAGATGGGACGCTGCTGTGGCCAGTGATTACTCTGACAGGATGTCTTTAGGTCATATTCCCATGGTGGAATTTCCAAGCAATATCCCATTGTTTTCAATGGAATTCTGCTGCACTGTGCACATGGCGGAAATTCTATTTCTAGCCTCACAAGAAATAATTAACAATTAACAATCAATTCTTTCTGCAAAATCTTCTTGGAAATATATTGCTCTCTTTGGAGAAGACCTAGAGGGGAAAAAATACATAGTGCCAAGGCCCTGGCAAAATAGGAAAGAAAAAACTATACTTACCTACTTTTGTTACCCTGCTGGTCTTGCTGCTGCTCCAGTTCTTCACTTCCCCCAACCTGCTCTCTTTAACTTGCTTGGAGCAGGACCTTACCACTCAGTCAACCAATGCCCAAGATGGGACACTGCTGTGGCCAGTGAATGCCTGAGCAGGAAGGGTCTTCTCTGAGGGCTCATCTTGGAAGTAGGTTTAAGAGACAAGCAGCAGGGGACCATAAGAAGAACTGGAACTATGGTTGTACCAAAGGGTTAGTAAGTATATATTTTTTTCTAGTTTCCCAACCAGTGTGTTTCCAGCTGTGGCAAAACAACAACTCCCAACATGATAAGCACACATCTTGGGAAAACTATACTTACCTACCCCTGGTCCCACCAAAGCTCCGGTTCTTCTTGTCTTTCCTATCCCCCGACATGGTCTCTTCAACCTTCTTGGAGCAGGACCTTCCCACTCAGTGCCCGAGATAGGACACCGCTGTGGCCAGTGATTGAATGCACGGAGAGGTCCTGCGCTCCTCTTGCAAGTAGGTTGAAGAGACAAACGGAGGGGGATCGGAAGAAGAACTGAAACTGTGTTGGACCAGGGGGTATAGTTTTTTTTTTTTCATTTTACCAAAGGCAGGACACTATAATCTAAGGAAGTTTCCCAATCCAAACGCTGTCCGGACATGGTGGGAGTTGTTGTTTTGCTACAGTTGGAGGCCCCCTGGTTGGAAAACATTTGGGGTGGGCTACATTTATCTCTGATCTGGCCATCACAACAGAATGTTAGTTACAACCTGCATTTACTAATGCTTGTGTCCGCTCCATCATTATGATGTCATATTGCAGGTTCTCTCTCAGACACTGCCTGCTTACAGTGACATAATATTAGACAAAATTAGACAAATTTAAACACTTTTTGGTACTTTTAGGTAGCCATTAAAAATAAAAAATAAAATAAAAAAGCACTTAAAAAAAACATTTTCCTAATAGCAGTAAGAATGGTGAGGCTGCAGGAAAAGTTTCATCATTCGCAGGAATGGAATTTTTTTCTAATTTGTTCTCTAAAATCTGCAAGTTTAAGCTCGAGGTCAATTTTTTTCCAGCCACTCGGACAGTAAATCACTGCCGCCCGTCACACTCCATAATGGAACAGCGCTAATAGATTATCACATCACATTAAATCATTTATCACGGCCCAAGCTAAGTACTGTGAATAAGATAAAACAGTGTGATATGAGACAGGAGTCATGTGGATAACAACTAAATGTGAAATATGAATGTCTTCCTAAAGCCGGGCATTTAGGGATTTCTCTGGGTTTTGTAAAATGATAAAGCGGAAAAAACATAATTTTACTAAATTTATGCTACATCACCAGGTGCTTGTGAAATGGACAAATCTGTATACCGCCAAGCAGTCAGTAAAGTGCGTGCAAAGTATATGACTGTCTTGACCTAGCTGTCTGAAACTTGCACTGACATATTAAGCTCTCTGCTGCCCCCTATTAAGCATCAGATGATGTAGACTCAATGGGCCTCATGTATCATGACTGTTCTTCTAGACCAGTGATGGCAAACCTATGGCCATAGTTCGCCATGTGGGCAAATAGGGACACAAGGATGTCTCTGTTACCTTTCTGCGGCCCTGTGTTAACTTTAAAAATGCTGGGGCCGCCGGGAGGTAGTGCATGCAGGGACGTCACTGACGTCCTGTGCGTGCGCCCATAGGAACGGAGGAGCAGAGCATCGGAGAATCGAGGAGGAGGATGCGCGCTGGCCGGCATGGTAAGTTACCAGCTACACTTCAGCTTCAATGCTCCGACCACCGCTCCTCTGGTCCCGGGACCTACTGCTATGGCCTATAGGCCATAGCAGTAGGTCGTGACCCCTGACCGGAGGAGCGGTGGACAGAGCACTATGAGGCAGTACACAGACATACAGCCTCCAGCCATACACTGTATATGGCTGAAGGCTATATGTCTGTGGGGAAACTATACTGCACCTAATGTGGGGGGACGGGGGACGGACTACAACCTAATGTGGGGGAACTGCAGCCTAAGGTGGGGGAACTATACTGCCAACCTAATGTGGGGGAACATACTGCCAACCTAATGTGGGGGAACTGCAACCTGATGTGGGGGAACTATACTGCACCTAATGTGGGGGAACATACTGCCAACCTAATGTGGGGGAACTGCAACCTAATGTGGGGGAACATACTGCCTACCTAATGTGGGGGAACTACAGCCTAATGTGGGGGAACTATACTGCCTATCTAATGTGGGGGAACTGCAACCTAATGTGGGGGAACTGCAACTGTTACGCCGAGCGCTCCGGGTCCCCGCTCCTCCCCGGAGCGCTCGCTTCACTCTCGCTGCCGCAGCGCTCCGGGCAGCTCCACTGACCCGGTGCGCTGCGATACCGTCTCCAGCCGGGATGCGATTCGCGATGCGGGTGGCGCCCGCTCGCGATGCGCATCCCGGCTCCCGTACCTGACTCGCTCTCCGTCTGTCCTGTCCCGGCGCGCGCGGCCCCGCTCCCTAGGGCGCGCGCGCGCCGGGTCTCTGCGATTTAAAGGGCCACTGCGCCGCTGATTGGCGCAGTGGTTCCAATTAGTGTGTTCACCTGTGCACTCCCTATTTATACCTCACTTCCCCTTCACTCCCTCGCCGGATCTTGTTGCCATTGTGCCAGTGAAAGCGTTCCTTGTGTGTTCCTAGCCTGTGTTCCAGACCTCCTGCCGTTGCCCCTGACTACGATCCTTGCTGCCTGCCCCGACCTTCTGCTACGTCCGACCTTGCTTCTGTCTACTCCCTTGTACCGCGCCTATCTTCAGCAGCCAGAGAGGTTGAGCCGTTGCTAGTGGATACGACCTGGTCACTACCGCCCAGCAAGACCATCCCGCTTTGCGGCGGGCTCTGGTGAAAACCAGTAGTGACTTAGAACCGGTCCACTAGCACGGTCCACTCCAATCCCTCTCTGGCACAGAGGATCCACCTCCTGCCAGCCGGCATCGTGACAGTAGATCCGGCCATGGATCCCGCTGAAGTTCCTCTGCCAGTTGTCGCCGACCTCACCACGGTGGTCGCCCAGCAGTCACAACAGATAGCGCAACAAGGCCACCAGCTGTCTCAACTGACCGTGATGCTACAGCAGCTACTACCACAGCTTCAGCAATCATCTCCTCCGCCAGCTCCTGCACCTCCTCCGCAGCGAGTGGCCGCTTCAGGCCTACGACTATCCTTGCCGGATAAATTTGATGGGGACTCTAAATTTTGCCGTGGCTTCCTTTCTCAATGTTCTCTGCACTTGGAGATGATGTCGGACCAGTTTCCCACTGAAAGGTCTAAGGTGGCTTTCGTAGTCAGCCTTCTGTCTGGAAAAGCTCTGTCGTGGGCTACACCGCTCTGGGACCGCAATGACCCCGTCACTGCCTCTGTACACTCCTTCTTCTCGGAAATTCGAAGTGTCTTTGAGGAACCTGCCCGAGCCTCTTCTGCTGAGACTGCCCTGTTGAACCTGGTCCAGGGTAATTCTTCCGTTGGCGAGTACGCCGTACAATTCCGTACTCTTGCTTCAGAACTATCCTGGAATAATGAGGCCCTCTGCGCGACCTTTAAAAAAGGCCTATCCAGCAACATTAAAGATGTTCTGGCCGCACGAGAAATCCCTGCTAACCTACATGAACTCATTCATCTAGCCACTCGCATTGACATGCGTTTTTCCGAAAGGCGTCAGGAGCTCCGCCAGGATATGGACTTTGTTCGCACAAGGCGTTTTTTCTCCCCGGCTCCTCTCTCCTCTGGTCCCCTGCAATCCGTTCCTGTGCCTCCCGCCGTGGAGGCTATGCAGGTTGACCGGTCTCGCCTGACACCTCAAGAGAGGACACGACGCCGCATGGAGAATCTCTGCCTGTACTGTGCCGGTACCGAACACTTCCTGAAGGATTGTCCTATCCGTCCTCCCCGCCTGGAAAGACGTACGCTGACCCCGCACAAAGGTGAGACAGCCCTTGATGTCAACTCTGCTTCTCCGCGTCTTACTGTGCCTGTGCGGGTATCCGCCTCTACCTTCTCCTTCTCTACTATGGCCTTCTTGGATTCCGGATCTGCAGGAAATTTTATTTTGGCCTCTCTCACCAACAGGTTCAACATCCCGCTGACCAGTCTCGCCAGACCTCTCTACATCAATTGTGTTAACAATGAAAGATTGGACTGTACCATACGTTTCCGCACGGAGCCCCTCCTAATGTGCATCGGATCTCACCATGAAAAAATTGAGTTTTTGGTCCTCCCCAATTGCACTTCCGAAATTCTCCTTGGACTACCCTGGCTTCAACACCACTCCCCTACCCTGGATTGGTCCACTGGGGAGATCAAGAGTTGGGGCCCCTCTTGTTCCAAGGACTGTCTTAAACCGGTTCCCAGTACTCCCTGCCGTGACCCTGTGGTGCCTCCTGTAACCGGTCTCCCTAAGGCCTATATGGACTTTGCGGATGTTTTTTGCAAAAAACAAGCTGAGACTTTACCTCCTCACAGGCCTTATGACTGTCCCATCGACCTCCTCCCGGGTACTACTCCACCCCGGGGCAGAATTTATCCTCTCTCTGTCCCAGAGACTCTTGCTATGTCTGAGTATATCCAGGAAAATTTAAAGAAGGGCTTTATCCGCAAATCTTCCTCTCCTGCCGGAGCCGGATTTTTCTTTGTGTCCAAAAAAGATGGCTCTCTACGTCCTTGCATTGACTACCACGGTCTTAATAAAATCACTGTAAAAAACCGCTACCCCCTACCTCTCATCTCTGAACTCTTTGATCGCCTCCAAGGTGCCCACATCTTTACCAAACTGGACTTAAGAGGTGCCTATAATCTCATTCGCATCAGAGAGGGGGATGAATGGAAAACGGCATTTAACACTAGAGATGGACACTTTGAGTATCTGGTCATGCCCTTTGGCCTGTGCAACGCCCCTGCCGTCTTCCAAGACTTTGTTAATGAAATCTTTCGTGATCTCTTATATTCCTGTGTTGTTGTATATCTGGACGATATCCTGATTTTTTCTGCCAACCTAGAAGAACACCGCCAGCATGTCCGCATGGTTCTTCAGAGACTTCGTGACAATCAACTGTATGCCAAAATGGAGAAATGTCTGTTTGAATGTCAATCGCTTCCTTTCCTAGGATACTTGGTCTCTGGCCAGGGACTACAAATGGATCCAGACAAACTCTCTGCCGTCTTAGATTGGCCACGCCCCTCCGGACTTCGTGCTATCCAACGTTTTTTGGGGTTCGCCAATTATTACAGACAATTCATTCCACATTTTTCCACCATTGTGGCTCCTATCGTGGCTTTAACCAAAAAGAATGCCAATCCTAAGTCATGGCCTCCTCAAGCGGAAGACGCCTTTAAACAGCTCAAGTCTGCCTTTTCTTCGGCTCCCGTGCTCTCCAGACCTGACCCATCTAAACCCTTCCTATTGGAGGTTGATGCCTCCTCTGTAGGAGCTGGAGCGGTCCTTCTACAGAAAAATTCTTCCGGGCATGCTGTTACTTGTGGTTTTTTTTCTAGGACCTTCTCTCCAGCTGAGAGGAACTACTCCATCGGGGACCGAGAGCTTCTAGCCATTAAATTAGCTCTTGAGGAATGGAGGCATCTGTTGGAGGGATCAAGATTTCCAGTTATTATTTACACCGATCACAAGAACCTCTCCTATCTCCAGTCTGCCCAACGGCTGAATCCTCGCCAGGCCAGGTGGTCTCTGTTCTTTGCCCGATTTAATTTTGAAATTCACTTTCGGCCTGCCGATAAGAACATTAGGGCCGATGCTCTCTCTCGTTCCTCGGATGCCTCGGAAGTAGAGCTCTCTCCGCAACACATCATCCCCCCTGACTGCCTGATCTCCACTTCTCCAGCCTCCATCAGGCAAACTCCTCCAGGGAAGACCTTCGTTTCTCCACGCCAACGCCTCGGAATCCTCAAATGGGGTCACTCCTCCCATCTCGCAGGTCATGCGGGTATCAAGAAATCCGTGCAACTCATCTCTCGTTTCTATTGGTGGCCGACTCTGGAGACGGATGTTGTGGATTTTGTACGAGCCTGCACTGTTTGTGCCCGGGATAAGACTCCTCGCCAGAAGCCCGCTGGTCTTCTTCATCCTCTGCCTGTCCCCGAACAGCCTTGGTCTCTGATTGGTATGGACTTTATTACGGACTTACCCCCATCCCGTGGCAACACTGTTGTTTGGGTGGTCGTTGATCGATTCTCCAAGATGGCACATTTCATCCCTCTTCCTGGTCTTCCTTCAGCGCCTCAGTTGGCAAAACAATTTTTTGTACACATTTTTCGTCTTCACGGGTTGCCCACGCAGATCGTCTCGGATAGAGGCGTCCAATTCGTGTCAAAATTCTGGAGGGCTCTCTGTAAACAACTCAAGATTAAATTAAACTTTTCCTCTGCATATCATCCTCAATCCAATGGGCAAGTAGAAAGAATTAACCAGGTCCTGGGTGATTATTTACGCCATTTTGTTTCCTCCCGCCAGGATGACTGGGCAGATCTTCTACCATGGGCCGAATTTTCGTATAACTTCAGAGTCTCTGAATCCTCCTCCAAATCCCCATTTTTTGTGGTGTACGGCCGTCACCCTCTTCCCCCCCTCCCTACTCCCTTGCCCTCTGGTTTGCCCGCTGTGGATGAAATATCTCGTGATCTTTCCACCATATGGAAAGAGACCCAAAATTCTCTTTTACAGGCCTCATCACGCATGAAGAAGTTTGCTGATAGAAAAAGAAGAGCTCCCCCCATTTTTTCTCCTGGAGACAAGGTATGGCTCTCCGCTAAATATGTCCGCTTCCGTGTCCCTAGCTACAAATTGGGACCACGCTATCTTGGTCCTTTCAAAATCTTGTGCCAGATTAATCCTGTCTCTTACAAACTTCTTCTTCCTCCTTCTCTTCGAATTCCTAATGCCTTTCACGTTTCTCTTCTTAAACCACTTATCATCAACCGTTTCTCTCCTAAGTTTGTTTCTCCCACTCCTGTTTCCGGCTCCTCTGACATCTTCTCCGTTAAAGAGATACTGGCCTCCAAGAAGGTCAGAGGGAAAACCTTTTTCCTGGTCGATTGGGAGGGTTGTGGTCCTGAAGAGAGATCCTGGGAACCTGAGGACAATATCCTAGACAAAAGTCTGCTCCTCAGGTTCTCAGGCTCTAAGAAGAGGGGGAGACCCAAGGGGGGGGGGTACTGTTATGCCGAGCGCTCCGGGTCCCCGCTCCTCCCCGGAGCGCTCGCTTCACTCTCGCTGCCGCAGCGCTCCGGGCAGCTCCACTGACCCGGTGCGCTGCGATACCGTCTCCAGCCGGGATGCGATTCGCGATGCGGGTGGCGCCCGCTCGCGATGCGCATCCCGGCTCCCGTACCTGACTCGCTCTCCGTCTGTCCTGTCCCGGCGCGCGCGGCCCCGCTCCCTAGGGCGCGCGCGCGCCGGGTCTCTGCGATTTAAAGGGCCACTGCGCCGCTGATTGGCGCAGTGGTTCCAATTAGTGTGTTCACCTGTGCACTCCCTATTTATACCTCACTTCCCCTTCACTCCCTCGCCGGATCTTGTTGCCATTGTGCCAGTGAAAGCGTTCCTTGTGTGTTCCTAGCCTGTGTTCCAGACCTCCTGCCGTTGCCCCTGACTACGATCCTTGCTGCCTGCCCCGACCTTCTGCTACGTCCGACCTTGCTTCTGTCTACTCCCTTGTACCGCGCCTATCTTCAGCAGCCAGAGAGGTTGAGCCGTTGCTAGTGGATACGACCTGGTCACTACCGCCGCAGCAAGACCATCCCGCTTTGCGGCGGGCTCTGGTGAAAACCAGTAGTGACTTAGAACCGGTCCACTAGCACGGTCCACGCCAATCCCTCTCTGGCACAGAGGATCCACCTCCTGCCAGCCGGCATCGTGACAGCAACCTAATGTGGGGGAACTACAACCTAATGTGGGGGAACTACAACCTAAGGTGGGGGAACTGCAACCTAATATGGGGGAACATACTGCCTACCTAAGTCGTTTTTTTCTAAACTTAGACCTCACTATTCTGATTTAATTGCTGTGCTGGCACTTTGAGGGAAAAAAAAAGTTGGCGTGCATTATGGTTTGGGCACTCAGGCTCAAAAAGGTTCGCTGTCACTGTTCTAGACAAAGTCTTGATCAAATGCTGAAAATGATAAAACTCTATCCACATGCAAAGTAGCTTTTGTCTGGCGCAAACTTTTGGAGGCAACATCTCTGCAAGTCAAACTTTGACTCATTCAAGAGCCTTAGAACATAAAAAGTCGGCCTATATCCAGTATTAAAATCCCCAGTCATGATCTAAGGCTCCTGAATGCGTCAATTGTTAACAAGCAGGGATGATAACTCCAAAAGGTGGCACCAGAGAGCAAACTCTTTTCTTCCTGGGGGAGAGCTACTTTTGCATATCTTCTTTCTCAAAATTCCTAGTGGAGCTTGAATGGTCTATTAGTCTCCACAAGAACAAACAAAAAAATTGTAGTCCGGGGAACTGAACTTATCAGACAATTATCGACTCAGTAGTTGATAAGTGTCTGATCAAAGTTGGTCCGACCACTGACACCAGCCGCCACTTCCTGTACGGAGCCCTGTCTACTTACCCATCCTCGGCATGCTCCAGCCCCCACCTTCCTAGACGAGCGCAAGTGACGGACCGATTAGCTAATCACCAGCTGCCTTGCTATACCAGGAAGGTAGCGGCACCTGTGCTCTGCTCAAGGAGCAAAACCCTCACCCCAAGTCAGATATTTGCATATTCATTACAGGGGTGGGATGAATACGGAATATGGAAGAGGCAGGGGAGCCGGCACCCCTCCTCAATTATACAAAGCTGCGCAATACAGCACGAGGAAAGAAGACCTATAAGGCGGCACAGAATTCTGCATGAACTTATAGCCAATTTACCTGCCTGACGGAATTCTGCTGTGTGAATAAGAGAGCGGAATACCACTAAAGTGTATTGGCTATAAATTAATCCAGAATTTTCATGTGGAATTCCATGCAGAAATTTCCATTTACCGATGGAAATTCCGCATATCCGCGTGAATTCTGCATCCGCATTGTTTCTGTGCAGAATTCACAGTTTTTTTTTTATCATTTGAAGAATGGGTGCGGAATTTCCACACAGATACCGCAGGGATTCCGCATGATTCCTCAGCTCAGTAAAAGATAGACTTTAATTAATTAAACAGTCAAACTTTGTGTGGATTCTGCGCGGAATCTGCATCCATTCTTTGCAAATTCCACACAAATTCGGCAGAAAGTCAGCCTCATTGACTTCAATGGGATTCCGCAGCCAAAGTCTGGAAAAATATATGACCAGACATATCTTTCTGGATTGCGGAAATTGGAATTTTAGCAGCAGAATTCGGCATTCGGAAATTCTGCTATGTGAATGAAATTGCGGAATCCCACTAAAGTTAATGGTCAATAAATTTAGGCAGAATGCCACACGGAAAATTCATGCAGAATCTGCATAGAATTATCCCAGTATATCGGGTTTGAACAGCTTGTCAATTTCTATTTAGGATAGGGTCACATGTAGCGTAAACGCCACGTATTTGATGCACCTGCGTATTTCTGTGCTAGCAAAGTCTATGGGAGTAATAATAAACACTCATATACTTTGCTAGCACTGAAATATGCAGGTGCATCAAATATGTGGTATTTACTCCATGTGTGACCCCACCCGAAAAGGTAAACTGACAGGAGGGTCACCTGCACTATCCGATATATACTGGTAGATAGTGTAGGTGACACTCTTTCCGATGATGTATCATCAAAATTCGTCCAGACATTGTGGAGTTATATAAAAAGTGGCAGATTAAAAAACGTGTTCCATAGGGTAGAGTCACACACAGCACATCTGCAAATTTCAAGCTGCAGATGCGTCCGCTGCCAGCAGTCACAGAGCAACTGCAGAGGTCTGTGGCCCGGTAGCTATGTGTCCACTCGTGACTGCTAGTGGAAAATCCGCTGCTACGAGACGACACACACAGCTACCGGGCCGCAGCTAGGAGCTCGCTCTGCAGTTGCTCAGTGACTGCCGGCGACAGACTCATCCGCATCATGAAAAACGCTGCTGATGCGCTGTGTATGACCCTACCTGTAAAGTGTATAAAAAATTGGCCATCAGTCCACACACAGTACAAAAATATGCAGTAGTTCCAGCACTGGAATAACTGCAGTATTTTAAAACATTCCGTGCACGGCTGCTTTCCATACACATTATGGAACACATTATTACTTAAAGAGTACCTGTCACCAAACTAAACTTTTAATATATTGTTCCTCATGTAATTATAAGACACTTTGCTATTTACTTGCTGTTAAAATTCTCAACATTTATATGTTTTTAATGTGATTGAAAAAATGTCCACTAGGTGGCTCTGTTCTGTTCACTACACAAGTCAAACAGTTAGTTTGGTCTCCCTACCGGCCTGGCAGGAGACCAAACTCAATAAGTGTGTGTGGGTATGGCAAGGCACAGCTCTCACAGGCTTCAGTGATATTGCGAATGCTGGGAGAACGCCCACTTTCTCCTGCCGGGAGCTCACACAATGTGAGCAAGGGGAAAGGTAAGAAACAGAGCTTTTTAAAAACTTGGAATTTTTTTTTAAGGGCAGGAGGAGTGTTAGGAGTAGTTAGGGAATATAATCTTAGTCAGTTTAGAAAATATGGTTTGATGACAGGTTCTCTTTAAAAAAAATAAGAAAAACTCCCCCTTTTTCTATCTATTCTATTGCAGGATTTTTGTTCTCGTTTTACAATGTTTGACCTCAGCCAGAAGGTTTTTCGCAACCAGGTAGAAAATCCAAGTTGTTTTTCAGTTTTGAACATTGTGCCTCCTGCTTTTGCAGAACGTTTTGTTACAGTCTTGTCCTATCTGCTCTTTTCTTTATGACATTTTGACAAGCACAATAAAGTGGCAGCCATAATTCCTTTTGTCAGTAAACTGCAATGTGTATATATACGGCTGATCGGAGGCCTAGGAGAGAGGAGGTTGAACTGTACCTAATGTTCATGCTGAGCTTAACCCCTTAGGACGCGAGTTTCTTATTTTTTTTTTTTTTTGCTTTTTTTCCCCTCCTTGCCTTCTAATTCTTTTATTTTTCCACCCACAGAGATGTGCACGATCTTCCTTATGAATAGCAAAGTAGCTTAGTTGTAGACAAGTTTCTAAGTATTATTTGGGCTGGTGTGAGATTGTACAAAAATGTGAGTACTTGTACAAAAAGTTGCGGCAATTTTTGATAATGTTGATAAATCCCTGACCACAGCAAAATGCTAACCATGCTGCACTACATATCTAGCAGGTTTCACTGGGGTTTCCCAGCTTCCTCAGGGGTTACCCCACTATAAAGGTGTTCCATTTTGATAGATTTGTCTACTGTCATTAGTGGTCATATAGGACTGGGATATTATGCATAAGGATCATTTGGATTGGTTCAGATAATTTTAAATTTTTTTTTTTCAGTGTGGCAAAATACTTTATCATTTCAAAGGTGGCAAATAAAGTTCTGTGTTTTGTTAGGGCATTGGGAAGTGGGTAATTATTTTGCCATGGGCAATTTGTGTGCATAGTTTATTACCGTACCACATATCTGGTTGCCTTTAAGACATTTTGTTTGCTCCTATATGACATACCAATGTTTACATTCATTCTGTGTTATGACATCACTGAGGGCTTTCTATTCTGTACTATGACATCAGAATGCGTAATGTCCCACAACTGGTAGTAGTCCTGGTTGGTGAATATAGGCTGGTGTCTTTTTTAGGGATCGACCGATTATCGGTTTGGCTGATATTATCGGCCGATAATCACGATTTTGGGCATTATCGGTATCGGCAATTACTTTGCCGATAAGCCGATAATGCACCTCCCCCCGCACCGCCCCCACCACACCGTGAACGCCCCCCCCCCCGACCCGCCGCGGTGCGGCAGAACGGGGGGGCGGTCGCGGTGTGGTGCGGTGGTGGGGGGAGCGGTGGCGGTGATAGGACTCAGGACCCCCGGAGCCCGGACAGGCAGGGGGAGAGAAGCAGGTGGCGGCGGTGGCCTATGGCACCGCAAAAGCCACTGCAGTGCATTGATTTAAAGCGCCCGCTTTAAATCAGTGATCTGCAGCCGCTTTAAATCAATGATCTGCATCTGAAATCGGTCGATCCCTAGTCTTTTTGTCAGGAAAAAAATATGCCTTTATTCTTTATGTATGATTTTGTATATCATGCCCAGTAGAACTGACGCTGCAAGGTGCCCCAGTGGTTAAAGCACTGCGCACACATGTGTTACACTAGTGCAGTGTTTCCCAATCAGGGTGCATCCGGCTGTTGAAAAACTACAACTCCCAGCATGCCTGGACAGCCAAAGGCTGTTCGGGCATGCTGGAAATTGTAGTTTTGCATCAACTGGAGATGCCCTGGTTGGAAAACACTGCACTAGGGCCCCGTGTCAGAGAACATGGCAGGTATAGCAAAGTCCATAAAACGCCCTGTTCACCTGCCCTTAGTTGTACACAGAGAGGGGAATGCAAGGTGGACTAGAGGGAGAGACCAAGTGCATCACCTAGCCTCTTCCACGTTGACAGGGTCCACAACAAAAAGAAAATAATCACCACAGTCCTCAGTGTCCTACCTCAAAAAAGTCTATGATGGACTTCGGCAAAAGGGTCCACTACAAGTCAAAAGGGAGATTTCAGGAGAAGTTTAGCGAAAAGGCCTGATTGCACACAGAGAAAACCGGGCGTCACTTGCTTCAAGATCCTGGTTTAAGTTAGCAGTACCAATTTCCAAGTTGGGGGATACCCATCTGGATGCGCCAGCTGGAACGTGTCTCAGTAAAGTCCACACTGGTAATATGGGATCCTGTGCACGAGTCTTCTGTCGACCACAGTTACACCACTAATAAGACCCTGTTTTAGTGAGTACAATTTTGGGATTGCGATATGGAAGCCACAAGTCATTCAAGTCCCATACATAAATCTTCAGATTCATGGAACAAGTCAGCCTATATTCCGATGAGGGACTGATACATGTCCTGGAATAGACCCGACCGCGGAGTCCAGAACTCCTAGACTAGTAAGTCTTTATTCCAAGCAAAGTTTATTTAGTCACTGAAGCACTGCAACAAACACTTCTCCTCTGCACATTACATTAACCCTTGCAGCACTTACAGCATGGGACATTTGAAATTTTATAAGTAAAATTGTGCCGCACCTTCACATAATTTCCCTGTGTCTGGTTATTTGCACACAACATAACACCGTGGGCATCCCGACCAATATCACCAGCAACCAGCACACTGGGACGCACCCTGAGGGTCACCTTTTCTGTGACATCACTGTGCGCATTAGTCCTCTGCAGTGACATCCCTGTTTGATTAATTCTGCTGCAGAGGTGTCACTGTGTGTATTTTTTTGGACTGTAACATCTTTATGCAGAGGTGTAACTTGTAGCTTCTGGACCCCAAAGCAAATTCTGTGCCAGGGCCACATTTGGCAATTATAATACTGGTCTTTGATGGGACAGATGAGCCTAAGGGCCCCCTTAGGCACCAGGGCCCCCATTGCATCTGCTACCCCTGCACCCTTATAATTACACCCCTGTCAAAATGTACAATATTCCTGTTCTCTGATATTACTATGTGCATTAGTTACCTGCAGTGACGTCACTATTTGCATTATTTGCATTATTCTTTGTACTGGGACATCAGTATGTATAATATCTCGGTTTTATGACATCACTATATACAGAAGCAGCTTTAGTCCTCTTCTGTGACATCACTATTTGTATTATTCCTCTGCAGAGACATCACTCTGTGTATTTTGTTTGTATTATGTCATAAGTCTGTATAATAACCCTGTTCTGTGCATTAGCCCTCTACAGTAATATCACTATTTGTTTCATTCTACTGCAGAGATGTCACTGTGTGTATTTGTTCTAATCTGTAACATCATGTATAATATTCCTGTTCTTATACCACTGTGTGCATTAGTCATCTGCAGTGCAGTCACTCTGTGCAGTAGTCCTTAATAGTGGCATTACTATTTGCAGTGACATCACTGTGTGCATTATCTCTTTGCTGTGACATCACTATGGGAGAAATTTATTAAGTCACTATGCCTGGTTTCTGGCATCAAAAAGCAGCATATTTTTGGGCAAGGCCTGTTTTGTGCAAACATTTCACAACTTTTTGAAACAGCGCTCAAGGCCGCCATCAGGGGGGTACAGCCAGTACTTCAGTGAGGGGCCCGGGATTTCAGGAGGCCAGGGCCCCCGCTGCACCGACCTGCAGCAGCCCCAGCACAGAATCAGAAGACTGCTATTTAAACAGTGGTCTTCTGCTTCTGTGCTGCTGCTTCTGTACCTACAGTCAGGGCCCAGATAAAAATTAGGATGGGGTAGTGGCATGGGTGTCGGCCCGTCTGCTACGCTAATTGACCACATTGTGTAGAGGAGCCGGAGGGAGGTCATTTGCCCAGGCATACGGTGTCCATTTTAGGACAACCTCAGTCGTCAGCTGTACTTCCGTCCTCCGTCAGACAAAATAGCATCTCGCCTCCTCCCTCAGACCAATCTCCGTCAGTCGTCAGCTGCAACTCCCTCCTCTCTCCTTTGTCAT
This sequence comes from Hyla sarda, assembly GCF_029499605.1. Lineage (NCBI taxonomy): Eukaryota > Metazoa > Chordata > Amphibia > Anura > Hylidae > Hyla > Hyla sarda. The sequence goes on from NC_079196.1 coordinate 35,019,818, forward strand.
GCTCAAGTCTCTCATCCAAAACTCCGTCATCCTATAGTCTCTCATCCAAACCTCTGTCATCCTAAAGCCTCTCATCCAAAACTCCGTCATCCTAAAGTCTCTCATCCAAACCTCCGTCAACCTAAAGTCTCTCATCCAAAACTCCATCATCCCTCAGACAAAAAACCTTCCTGCCGTGTAGCAGAGCCGAGTCAGTGTTGGCTCTCTGCTATACGGGTTCTGCTGTACATGCTATTCAATGTCGGCTCTGCTATGCGGCAGGAAGTTGCGTCTGAAGGAGAAACGTCTGAGGCATGACAGCGTTTTGAATAAGGGAGTTGTGGCTTAAGGATGACAGGGATTGGAGTGAGGGAGGAGGCGGGACGCCGTCTTGCCTGACGGAGGATGGAGTTGCGGCTGACGACTGATGGCGATTGGTCAGAGGCAGAAAGTGGAACGTTGTTTTGCCTGACGGAGGACGTAGTTGCGGCTGACGACTGACGGTGATTGGTCCGAGGGAGAAGGCGGGACACTGTTTTGCCTGACGGAGGACAGAGGTACGACTGACGACTGATGATGTCCTAAAATGGACACCGTACAACTGGACAGGACAACACAGCAGATTTGGTGTGTACGGTGTCCATTTTAGGACATCGTCAGTCGTCAGCTGTAACTCCGTCCTCCGTCAGGTAAAACGGCGTTCCGCCTCTTCCCTCGGGCCAATCTCCTTCAGGTGTCAGCCACATCTCCCTCCTCCCTCCTTTGTCATCCTAAAGTCTCTCATCCAAAACTCTGCCATCCCTCAGACGAAAAATGTTCCTGCCATGTAGTAGAACCGAGTCAGTGTCGGCTCTCCACTATACTGGTTCTGCTGTACATGCTATTCAATGTCGGCTCTGCTATACAGACTCTGTAGCACATGTAAGTGTCTGTAGTACACACGTGCAAGTTTCACAGTTTTGACTCTGCTATATACAGTGCTGTGCAGCGTCGGCTCTGCTATGCGGCAGGAAGTTGTGTCTGAGGGAGAATCATCTGAGGCATGACGGCGTTTTGGACGATGGAGTTTCGGATGAGGGAGGATGGAGTTGTGGCTGAAGGAGGACGTTGATTGGTGTGAGGGAGGAGGCAGGACGCCGTTTCATCTGAGGGAGGAAGGAGTTTCGGCTGACGACTGACGGCGATTGGTCCGAGGGAGGAGGCGGGATGCCGTATCACCTGAGGGAGGAAGGAGTTGCGGCTGACGACTGACGGCGATTGGACTGAGGGAGGAGGTGGGATGCCGTTTCCCCTGACGGAGGATGGAGTTACGTCTCCCGACTGACGATGTCCTAAAATGGACACGGTACAGTTAAACTAGCATACTGTATATGGCCATAACTGAATCACTAGGTAACGCTGTTTGGGCAAATGAATGAAACTGAACACACTGCTCTCCACCACTGTATACATTGGTATCGTGTTCTTACCTGTGATAAAGATTCAAAATGCAATATCACCCTTGTCTTAGCCACCTTCATCATTATTTCATTTTTTGCTCCTCATTCTTGTAGACTTCTCTTCTCATTCCCTTTCTTTATCTTCTACCTCTTTTCCACCTTCACTACTTACGTTCCTATTTGCCAATCATTCCATTCCTTTATAGCATAGTGTTGTAAGTAATAATGATGTATCTAGAAGGCTGTCTCACATTGCATCAAGCACCTTAGGGTATGTTCACACCACACTATTGCTGGCCCTTTCACCCCTTGAGGACCCAGCTAATTTTCATTTTCCCGTTTTCGTTTTTTCCTCCTGTCCTTCTAAGAGCCATAACTCTTATTTTTCCATCCACAGACCCATACTAGGGCTTGTTTTTTGCACAACCAATTATACTTTGTAATGACACCTTTCATTTTACCATAAAATGTAAAGCGCACCAAAAAAACTATATTATTTTGGAACAATTGAAAAAAAAACAAAAAAACATTTTGCAATTTTGGGGTTTTGTTTTTATGCAGTGCATTTTATGGTAAAACTAACATATTCTATTTATTTTGTGGGTCAATACAGTTAAATGGGCACTGTCAGATACAAAAACTTTTGATATGTTGTAAAGCATGTATAATCAATAGGTTTTGCAATTGCTTTCCTTAGAATGTTTTCAGTATTTCATACTGAATAAGCCAGTCAAACAACTGACCCCTAGTACTACTAGTCCTGCTGTGTCCATGCATCATCACCTATGTCATGGACACACTTCCTTGATTGACAGCTGTGAGTGCAGGGCTCATAGCTAGAGGAAAAATCCTCCCACTGTCAGCTTGTGTCCTGCTACTGACTGTGAGGACAAGCTGGGAGTTGTAGTTTTGCTAATGCTAGGGGAGATGTGAGCAGACAGCATAATGAGGGAGGGGGCGGAGACCTGCACAGTGAGGCCACGCCCCCTCCCTTTGAGAGGAATTGAGACTAGTGAGCTAAATTAAAAGTGTAATAAAAAATAAACAAAGGTGCTAGACACATCAAAATTAGATGTACATGGTCAGGATTAGGTACTGAGTGATATATTAAAAAAAATTATTATTATTTTTTTTTTTTGATGTGACAGGTATGCTTTAAACTGATACCCATGTTTATATAGTTGGGGGGCCCAGAAACCTCAGCTGTATGGGGCCCCAAAATTCCTGATGGCAGCTCTGACAGCGCTCACCAAGTGGGTTGGTTCAGTGTGAAGCTGTGTAGAACATCTATAAACAACAACACTTCCAGGAAAGAACTGCTCCACTATATGACATGCAATGGATGATGTTTAGCCCATGTGCCTCCATACAATATCTGTACAAAATTTCAGAATACAAGCATAAACTTAAAGGGGTACTCCGCCCCTAGACATTTTATCCCCTATCTAAAGGATTGGGAATAAGATGTCTGATTGCGGGGGTCCCTCCGCTGCGTACCCCCGCGATCTCCCTGCTGCACCTGGCATTTATTTAGAGCATCGTGTGCCGTGCCGGAGGCTCAAGACATCACGGCTGTGCCCCGCTTGTGATGTCATGGTCACGCCCCCTCAATGCAAGTCTATGGGAGGAGGCATGATGGCCGTCACGCCCCCTCCCATAGACTTGCATTGAGGGGCATGGCCGTAACGCCACGAGCGGGGTGCTACTGTGATGTCATGAGCCTCTGGCACTGCACCCGATTCTGTAAACGAACACCGAGGGCAGCAGGGAGATCGCCAGGGTCCCCAGCTACAGGATCCTGCGATCAGACATCTCATCCTCTATCCTTTGGATAGGGGATAAGATGTCTAGGGGCAGAGTACCCCTTTATGCGTCAACAAAAGAAGTGTCTCCTGCAGTCTGTAGGGGTCATTGAGGTTATTGTAGTGCAACGAGGCCTGTCTAGACTGCATAGCATATGACCGGATTGCTTACACGTTCTCTGTAGACCAGAGCACCCTGGATGTAATTTTTACAGCTCTGTGTGAACGTGTAATGTCTGCAGTTATTTATATGTCCACGTTCCCGTTTTAATAAACGCTCAACAAGATGACATTGAATGTGGATGGGAAATTTTCACTTGTAATTTCTATGTGAAATATGGAAGTGAAGACGCATTTTGTTTACGAGCATCAAGGGAAAGGCAATATTTTGTTTTAGAGAAAAACAAAAAGAAAAAAAAGAAAACCGACTTGAAGGTTACACAATTCCTCGAGCCTTTAGAAAGTAAATTTACCAGCAGCGTAGAAGATGATAATGATTCCAAGTCTGAGTGTATCCACATCTGCAAAATGTCACAACGAATGTCCTGATGTCCCCTTGCGGGGTCAGGTCCAGTTTTATAAATGACCATCAATGTACTTCATGGAATAACCTGGTCCACCAGAGCCTGAGCCACCTTTAAAAAGTAGTCAGATAGTAAAGGTCCACAACCCAGTCCACAGGGCCCACCAACATTTTTTCTTAAAAAATCCTTCCAGTACTTTTTAGGGGCTATATACTACAGATGAAATGCTTTTCTTTTTGGCTTTCTCTGATGTCACGACCACAGTGTCTCTGCTGACCTCTGCTGTCCATTTTTGAAACTGTCTAGAGCAGGAGAAAAATCCCAAAGCAAACATATGCTGCTCTGGACAGTTCCTAAAATGGACAGCAGAGGTCAGCAGAGAGCACTGTGGTCATGACCACAGAGAAATCCAAAAAGATTAGCATTTTCTCTGTACTATACAGCCCATAAAATGTATTGGAAAGATTAAGATTTTTTAATAGAAGTAATTTACAAATATGTTAAATTTTCTGGCACCAATTGATTTAAAAAAAAGAAAGCTTTCCACGGGAGTAACCCTTTAAATCCTGGACTATTGGTGGCTGTTACGCCGAGCGCTCCGGGTCCCTGCTCCTCCCCGAAGCGCTCGCGGCGTTTCTCTCCCTGCAGCGCCCCGGTCAGACCCGCTGACCGGGAGCGCTGCACTGACATTGCCGGCGGGGATGCGATTCGCATAGCGGGACGCGCCCGCTCGCGAATCGCATCCCAAGTCACTTACCTGTCCCGGTCCCCGACTGTCATGCTCTGGCGCGCGCGGCTCCGCTCTCTAGGGCGCGCGTGCCAGCTCTCTGAGATTTAAAGGGCCAGTGCACCAATGATGGTGCCTGGCCCAATCACCCTGATTACCTTGCACCTGTTCCATGCTCTACTTATACCTCACTTCCCCTGCACTCCCTTGCCGGATCTTGTTGCCTTGTGCCTTGAGAAAGCTTTACTGTGTTACCCATACTGTGTTCCAGACCTCCTGCTATCCCACCTTTGACTACGAACCTTGCCGCCTGTCCCGACCTTCTGCTACGTCTGACCTTGCTCTTGTCTACTCCCTTGTACCGCGCTTATCTCAGCAGTCAGAGAGGTTGAGCCGTTGCCGGTGGATACGACCTGGTTGCTACCGCTGCTGCAAGACCATCCCGCTTTGCGGCGGGCTCTGGTGAATACCAGTAGCAACTTAGAACCGGTCCACCGACACGGTCCACGCCAATCCCTCTCTGGCACAGAGGATCCACCTCCAGCCAGCCGAATCGTGACAGTGGCCTTGGGGATTGGGTTGGAGACCTCTGTGTTCGTGGGTCAGTTCTTTAAGCGGAACTAGACCTAATTATGGAGTCAAGGATGGTGCAGTGAAGAGGTAGACACACAGCAGTACCTCAATGTAACTTTACTGCAACAGGAGGCGCAAAACAAAATGGTCAGAGACCCAGCTGCTACGGTAAAAGAGAAAATACAGCGCTGGTGTGATATAGTAAGGTGGCACAGTGATCATTTTAGATCAGTAACTGCTCACTGTTGTAGGTTGTATCAACCAAGTACAACATTGGAAATAGCATTTCAGCAATGGCCGGAACCCTGCAGCCTCTCCAAGCCTTGTGTGCAGCATACAAAGGACAACAGACCTCCAGAGACCCAGTTGGTACAAGATTTTGGGATAAAATTATTTTAAAGGGGTACTCTACCCCTAGACATCTTATCCCCTATCCAAAAGGATAGGGGATAAGATGTCTGATCGAGGGGGTCCCACCGCTGGGGACCCCCGAAATTTAGCATGCAGCACCCACCTTATCTGCTTCCGGAAGCTCTGGAAGTTCTGGCTCCAAACCACGCGGACGGAAGATCGTGACGTCCCCGTGTGATGTCAGGCCCCGCCCCCTCAATGCAAGTCTATGGGAGGGGGCATGACGGCTGGTGGGTGCTGCATGCTATACGGTGCAGCATGCTATATTGCGGGGGTCCCCAGCGGCAGGACCCCCGCGATCAGACATCTTATCCCCTATCCTTTGGATAGGGGATAAGATATCTAGGGGTGGAGTACCCCTTTAAAGGCTCAAAGCTTGGAAATTACCAGAACTTTAGTTTCTCAAAAGCAACAGCAGAATATTTCAAGTATCTCAGTCAGTACACAATGAGTCATATCACAAGCCTTCCTTCATCCAAGCACACTTGTTCCAGAAAGTAGGGAAGTAGTCCTTTACTATTTGCTGCTCTAGAGATATCTCTGGTGAAGGGGCTTCGTCTCCTTCAGCCCCAACATAGGCCTTAGCCAAGATAATGGGATGCCAACTAGAATGATGGTATGACATTTCTTTGTCTTTCTTATTCACAGAAGTCTATTTTCTGCAGCCTACAAAATGAGTGTTGTCTCTGACCTTTCCCAGCTTGCTGGGGGGCCAAGACAATAAATCACAAGTCAGATGCTGAAAGGGGGCTTGGCTGCTTTGTCTGTTGCGTGTGAAGCCAGCCCTCTGGTGACATTACCGTGCACATTTGCGTGTATTCATCATCACACAGATCCACTGCTTGTGTGTTAGGTTGTGCTGTGCTGCAATGGGTGGGACAACCAATGTGTGTGTGGGAGGGAAATAAGTCACCTCAAAACAAAGGATCCTGGGGATTGTAGTCTGAGGGAGGCCACAGAAACAGGAAGTAGACAGTTTCCAAAAAGTAGCCATCAGCTTGATGGAGGACACAGGACACGGCCATTTACCACCAACACAAGCACAGATTCTTGGGAAGCAAGTCAACTTATTTTGACTAACCCCTTTAAAAAAATTCAAAAGCCAATAAGCCAAACCAAAGAGCTGCCAAAAGAAATTCAATGCAGTCAATACACTTAACAATATATATTTGACTTATGGCATCTTAGTATATGTAGTATGTGCATTGTGCAAAATGACAAGCCATTAGGCTCATACATTGATCTGCCACATAGCTCAATGCCAATCAATACGTGGCATTAAAAAAAACAAATGGTATAATTGCAAATGAGGCCCATGCAATGATCTGCCAGATGGTTCAGTGCAAATCAATACACTGCAATAAGTTGTATACACTGCATACAATATCTTTGACTCACAGTACCATGGCACCACTAGGTGTAATCTCCAAAAAAAGAACAACGCAGTATCTGTATGCCCCTATGCATGAACAAATAGGAAGTAAGAAACAGTGGAGGAGATTTATCCTTGCATTTAGAGAATTTTTTAAATCTTTTGCCAGGTGCACAAAATGTTGCACGTGCATTAAGCCCCCTTTTTTTTTGTGTGACTTTTGTGGATACACATAAAGTAGCAACCAGACTTACCTAGGTCACTGCTTGCCTGGGGGCAGATAAGACAGAGGGAGAGTGTAACACTCACGTTTCAGTAGACTGGAACACAGATGATAGTGGATCCGCTGGACCTGTGTGGTAGATGACTCGGACCTTACCAAGTGGATGGACTTGCTGTGGCAGGCGGCACCCAAGTCGCTACCCCTGGCACAGCTTGACCACAAAGGCGGCTGAGGAGATTCGAGGCACAGGTCAGATTAGGCAACTCTTGGTCTGGATAGCAAGAGGTCAGGGCAGGTGACACAGTAGCGTAGCCAGGATAGTAGCAAATGGTCAGTAGACAGGCGGCAAAGAAGCAAGGTCAGGTCATGGAGCAGAGGTATGATACACAGCAAGGCAATACACAGGAATGCTTTCTCTAAGGCTCTAGGGCAACAAAGATCTGGCAGGGAAGTGTGGGAGGGGGAGAAATTTATCAATGAGCCACAGGTGTTATTTCACTAATGGGCGCACTGGCCCTTTTTAATCTAAAAGCTCCAGCACGCCTTAGGGGACATGGACACGCTCGCTGGAGCAGAGAGGCGGGGGCAAGAGAAGCACCAGGTGAGTGAGGGGCTGGGATTCGCATGCGGCAGCAGCAGGTACCGGAACCATGTGCTCACGGCCAGCACGTGCGGCCGGAGCGCATAACGTAACAGAGGGGACATGATCATATCTTACTTGAGTGCAGGAACTTCTCCCCTTCAGGATCTATGTAGGAAAATGCTTAAGGATCTGAGTCCCATGACCCACAGGTCCTTAAACCTAACTGCACAGAGGAAAAGAACAGAGAGAAGTAAGTTGGGTGTGTGTACTCACTATTCTGCTGTTCTACCATGTCTTATACTCCTGTCACCTCCAGAGCTGCACACAATGTTCTGCTTTTGCATCATATTTTATACTCTAGTTACCTCCAGAGCTGTAGTCACTATTCTGCTGTTACATCGTATCTTATCCTCTAGTCACCTCCAGAGCTGCAGCAATGATTTTGCTGTTATATCATGTCGTATCCTCCTGTCACCTCTAGAACTGCACTTACTGTTCACTTATGTAAGTCGTATTGTACTTTACAGGGGCACCGCACAAACATACACTTACAGCCTGTACTCACTTCTGTGCTGTCTACATTTACTAAGGGGGAGGAGTCAGCGCAGCCAATCTTTGGTCACTAGAGGAAGCCTGCCTGCCTCTCTAGAGGCCGTTGCCTGGCTGCGCTTACTCCACCTCCCCCATAAGTGAACGTCAGTGAGACGGGCAGCGCCAGCATAGAATTCCCTTCTGGCCTTCATTTACCGGAGCGATGATTCAATACCGATAGGAGCGTGATGGCCGTCACCACTTTCCTATCACTGTGAGATCTCAGCATGTATAGACTGCCTAAGAGTGACAGGAGTGTGATAGAAGCCACCATAGTACTATCACCCCGAGTAGACTGTACAGGAGGAGAAATATATTATATTGTATGTGGGTTGTGCATCTACAAAGATGTGGCTTGGACATGGGAGGGCACAAGAGGGCCGCATGAACTTCTATTGCCGGGTGGGGCCCAATGAGGTGTCAGTCTAAGCCTGGTGTGGTATTGCAGCTCCGTTCCATTGAAGTGAATGGAGCCAAGTTGTAATACCACACACAGCCTGAGGACAGGTGTGGTGCTGTTTTTAAAAGAAATTAGGCCTGTTTTTCTATTCAAGGATATCGAACGCCATAGTCTCAGGCTCTGGTGGCAGCACGAAGATTTAAGCAGACATCCTGCAGCCGGAACAATTACTGGAGTTACTCTTTAAAGGGGTTCTCCTCAAACTTTACTTATTAGAAGGCTCCCTTGTCAATTGGCAGATCACAGAGTGCTCCCTTGTTTGAATCCCCAGTGATCATCTGTAGTCAGTTTCCCTGCAGCGCCCCCACAGGTAAAATGAAGCACTACACTGTTACCATTCAAGTCAACGAGTTGTCAACATAATACAGGACAGTCACAATGATGTTCTTTGTGTGGCCCCTCACTATGATCAAGAGATAAAATTCATAACCATGGGACCCCTCTATTTACACTAAAAGCGTGAATGACAGTGACAGACAACTCCTTTAAGGGTAGGGTCACACACAGCGCATCTACAGTGTATATGATGCAGTGGTTGTCTGCCAGCAGTCACAGAGTGGCAGAGCAAGTTTACTGCTGCGGCTGGGTAGCTCTGTGTGTCAGCTCGTGACTGCCAGCGGGAACTCCAACTCTATAAGCGGACAGACAGAGCTACAGGGACCTCCCTTTGCCATTGCGCTGTGACTGCCAGCAACGCATCCGCATCGTCAAATACACTGTAGATGCGCTGTATGTGACCCTGCACTAAAAGCTTTATCCAGGTATAGAAAAACAGAGCTAATTTCTTCCAAAAACATCACCACACTGGTCCTTAGGTTGCGTGTGGTATTACAACTTGACTTCATTCGCTTCAGTGGAACTAAGCTGCAATACCTGACACAGCCTGAGGACACAGGTGGTGCTATTTTTTTTAATTTTAAATCAGCTCTATGTGAAATACTGTATTTTAAAGATTTACATGTATTAAATGTCTTGGCTGATATTTCACTCTTTATAATGACATCATGGATTTCCATAGCAATCCACTGTGTTTACCAACCAGCCTTTGGCTGTCCGGGCATGCTGGCAGTTGTAGTTTTGCAGCAGCTGGAGGCACCCTGGATGGTAAAGAGATATTACTGTATTCGTGTTATGAAGACCTGCGTCACTGCAGTATTTTCAAAGGCTGACCATGGCAACACTACAACTCCCAGCATGCCAAGATAGTCAGTATATTTATATTCATAAACATTTTAAAAACGCCCTGATCTGGGTCTACAAATAGACACTGACTGTCTTGGCATGCTGGGAGTTGTAGTGTTGCCATGGTCAACCTTCGAAAATACTGCAGTGACACAGGTCTTCATATATATATATATATATATATATATATATATATATATATATATATACATATATATATATATATACAATATATATATATTATAATATATATATATATATATATTTATACTTTATATATAAACTGTGTGTGTATATATATATATTATAATATATTTATATATATATATTTATACTGTATGTATACACTGTATATATATATATATATATATATATATATATATGTGTATATTCATAAAAATATAGGGAGTATTCAATGCTGTATATTGAATACTGAATATATATATATATATATACACATATATATATATATATGCATATATATATATAGACATATATATATATATATATATCAGTATTCAATATACAACAATGAATACTCCCTGCAAGGATGCTCTACAGTCGAGAAGGGGTTAAAGGCCTTTCTTGTGTTATAAAAAGCTCGTAAATGGATTAGCAATTGATTTAGCGACGAATTAACCCTACGTAATGAGAATTACTACCTATTCATTAACAGAGTGACCGAATGCATCCCTATTCCATTCTAGACCGTACCTGTCTGGTGATACATTGTAACCAATTTTTAACATTTCAATCACAATTACAGTTTCCCGATCTCATGTATTTGTATGTTTCCTGAGGCCAATTTACATACAGCAGTGTTTCCCAAGCAGGGTGCCTCCAGCTGTTGCAAAACTACAACTCCCAGCATGCCCGGACAGCCAAAGGCTGTCCGGGCATGCTGGGAGTTGTAGTTTTGCAACAGCTGGAGGCACCCTGCTCGGGAAACACTGACATACAGTATACCTGCAATTTCACTAGCCAAATACCATTAAAATGCTGTATTTCCTTTTAATTACAATTCTACCTTCAATTTGACATCGTGTCTATACAGCCACAAGTTGTCCCTTAAAGTGTCCTCTCTGACCTACTATCCGAGTAGATTAAAGATGTCCTCCAGAATTTGCTCCCAGAAATCTAGGCTTCTGTTGTGTTCTTCTTATGTTGCAGCCTAGAAGCCAATTCTCAGAATTTTTTATTTAAAAAAATAAATGAATGAATAGTAAATAAATAAATAAATAAAAGTATATCGTTATACCAATGAAGATGATAACAATAGAATGTCAATCACACGAGATGAGCTGCAGTACCGCCGCTCTCCACCGCGCCTCGTCCTCCCCATCTCGCCTCTATTATGTCTAGTCTGTTACCCAGCTGCCTTGTCTTTTTTGCAGCCTTTTGTGACCTCGCCGCGCAGCTGATCCGCAGACACACACAAAGCGCTCGGCATTATTCTAAGCTCCCTCTGTTTAACCTTCTGCTTTCCAAACTGCAGTAATAAACTAAAATTGTCGAATGCACTTCCAAAATGGAAAAAAAAATTTGCACCCAATCAGGGGCCGAGAGCAGCGGCCAATCACAGCCCGGGTTACATTCTGAATCCTGGCTTCATATATCTCAAGGATTCCTTGGCGAGGAATCAGTCATGTAAGGAGGTTGTGTTTTACATTCCTCTCGGCTGTATGTATTTGCACGGATGCATGCAGAGGAGATGCTAATTTCACAGAAAGACCAGCCAGAATTGGAAAAAAAAGGGGGCTGAGCAAGTGATAGATATAGGGAGAGAAAAAAAAAAAACTACAAGCCCCCCTCTTCTCTCAAGTAACCTGGCAACACAGAATCAGCAATTCCATACAGTTCTCCTTTTTTCTGCATCTTGTCACCTCTAGCTGCTGCAGGCAAATCGCATATCAAGGTGCCCAGGCTGGATCCATCAGCCGTGACAAATGCATTTCAATTAGCATCCATCACAATCCCCGGGCCATAAATTAGCCTTAAAAGTTCATCAGTCGTCTTTTCGGCTTTTAATTACGCTGGGATGTCCTTTTCGGTGCGATCGCGCTGGATTATATCTGGGAGGTCTGGACCGGTTTCAGCAGTGGCTCGTTCTCGTATAGTGTGACAAGTAGAATCCTATTAAGGACATGAGAAGATTTATCTATTGCAAAGTGGTCCTGGCCACGTCGTTGGTGTGGGTGCTGGTGGATGTCTTTTTACTCCTCTACTTCAGCGAATGTAACAAATGCGATGACAGGAAGGACAGATCTCTGCTGCCTGCGCTGAGGGGTAAGATTCAACTCTATCACTGCATGGTCACTTTGTAGAGCCAAACGTGCTGCGGCTAGGAACGGGGTGGTGGGAGCTTCAGGTGACATTGTGACTGTCTACGTAATGCAGATTATGGGGTGAAGGGATGATCGAACTGTGTGCAAAGTTTCAGCCGGCCAAGAATGACTAATGCATGCGTAAGAAGTCAAAGAACGATACTGTTCAAATATTTTCTGTCTCGCTTTGGATTCCATACTGGTCAATCGAGCAACATGTGTCCTGAAGCAGCGGGGCTACTGTCATCTTGTGACCCTTGTCTTAGTTGTCATTGAATTATATTCTGTTCTTCCAACAAAGGTCACGACACCTGTATCAGTCAATGATCCAAAGAGCAGATGGTAGAGCCATGGTTGAGGTTGGTGCACTTCTAGATGGCATTTAGGTGTCAGAACTATGGAATGTTTATATCATTTACAAGTTCCAGGGAATGGTTCTTTTGGGTCTAGACCGAGCTGCCATGTTGTGGTCGTTTGTGAGTTACTCAGATTACTTAGTAGAGTAGATTTGTAGAGTTTTATGATCGAAGTTGATCTGGGAAACAATACAATATAAAACCAGCCATAAAGTCTATTGTTAGTAGGAGGCTATGTTCTCCGGTAGTATTCCGATCCGTATTTTTGGCCCAGATCAGGAGTGGATCCAAAATGCTGAATAAGTGTGCTAGAAATATGAATATTGATGTCCTTTACACAAAATCCAGAGATGGTGTTTTGGGATTACATGGAGTTTCTTTGTTGTGGTTACTTAGTACAGCGTAGAGTTATATGATAGAATTCTTGGAAGTCGATCTAGGAAACAATACAATGTATAACTAGCCATAAAGTCCATTGGTAGTGGGAGGCTATGTTCTCCTGTAGTATTTGGTTAGTATTTTTGGCCAAAACCAGGAGTGGATCCAAAATGCAGAATAAGTGTGCTAGAACTGTGAAAAAGTGTTAGGTCCAGCTTCCCAGCAAATACTGTTAAAATCGAAAAATTTAATGAAGGTCAAAAAAACATGGAAAAGTAATGTTAAAAACAGACACGCCTTGGCGTGTCTGTTTTTAACATTACTTTTCCATGTTTTTTTGACCTTCATTAAAGTTTTAGATTTTAACAGTATTTGCTGGGAAGCTGGACCGAACACTTTTTTATTGTTCGTCTATACGGGCAGGCGGCCCGCTTCATCCGAGCTCCAGCGCTTCAGAATATAGAGCAATCCCCTTTACTTGTGGTCCATGTGGTGAGTGAGCTGAGTTACAACTTTTCATTTTTTCGTGCTAGAACTGTGCAATGTTTCTGTCCTTTACACAAATTCCAGAGGATTGTTCTTTTGGGTCTAGAATGGAGTTTCTATGTTGCGGTTGTTTGTGGGTTACTCAGGTTACTTAGAACATTGTAGAGTTCTATGGTTGAATTGCTGAAAGTTGGTCTAGGAAACAATACAATTTATAACCAGCCAGAAGCTATGTTCTCCTGTACTACTTTGGTCAATATTTTTGGCCAAAAACCAGCAGTGGTTCGAATAAGTGTGCTAGAACTATGGAAAGTTCCAAAGGATCGTGCTTTTGGGTCTGGATGGAGTTTCCATGCTGTGATTGTTGTGGGTTACTCAGGTTACTTAGTACAATGTAGAGTTCTATGAGAGAAGTTGATCTGGGAAACAATGCAGTGTATAACCATCCATAAAGTCCATTGGTAGTAGGAGGCTATGTTCTCCTGTAGTATTTTGATCAGTATTTTTGGCCCAAACCAGGAGTGGATCCAAAATGCAGAATAAGGGTGCTAGAACTATGGAATGTCCTTCACACAAGTTCTAGAGGATGGTTCTTTTGAGACTGGATTGAGTTTCCATGTTGTGGTTGTTTGTGGGTTACTATGATAGAATTGTTGGAAGTTGATCTAGGAAACAATACAATGTATAACCAGCCATAAAGTCCATTGGTAGTAGGGGATAGAGCTTCAAGGCTATGTTCTCCTGCAGCATTTGAGTCAATTCAAAACACAGAAGACGTGTACATCTCCCTATTATTGTTTGTTCCCTGTGTTTTTGGTTTTTGCCAAATAGGGACCAAAATACATATGAACATAGCCTGAAGGAGATTTTTCTGGGAAGTCCATGCTTAGTGAAGAATGTACGGGATATCCCAACATAGTCCTTAATACAATGTTTCCAGGCCCAGATAGCCTTCAGATGCTCTTATGTGAATACTGCATGTCCTGACTTGGCCAAGGGTGGCGCTGTTTCAGTAGTAAAGCAGATCCTTTATTCTTGTACAACTCTTGTAAATTAATTCAAGTGATTTATACTTTAACTTCTCATCTCAAACAACCTTTCTGTTCCAATATGTAGTGAGGTTTAAAAGGAAATGCCAGACTGGAACTGCATTGCATTCGAGTTCCCACGGGACCCATTGAAATACTGGCGGTCATAGGCGCATAAAGTATGTTGGAATCGTCCAGCACTATACCCACCTGGTCCTCCAAATTCTGCATACTCCACACCTCTGCTCTTTATATGTCCCTGCAAATATGACATAATTGCAGACAGGGGCCAAATTAGCCTTAAGTCACCATTAGTTTAGCTCACCCATCATACGATGCTTGACAAAACTCATTTAGAAGAGTCATACACTAGAGGCGTGCTGCTCTAGTGTCCGACACATAACTGCGCTGATTCTGACTCCTCCCTCTGCGTACGCCATCTTGTTGGCGTAGTGACATGGTCCTGCACCGCTTAGGTTCACCCTAAGGGTTGGGAAGACTTCCGGCAGCAGTAAACTCATGGAGGATGCCACCATATACTGTCTGACTACAGTCCGAGTCCATCATGTCCAAGAGTGCCCTGTGCACACATAATGGCATTTATTGTACTGCAACCTTTCTATAGTACCTGAGGATGCAGATATTCAATTAAGGAGCATAGAAAAACGAGGCCCCTGCTTATAGCTGTGTGTGACGGACCCTGTAATGATTACAGGGTCATAAGTCGTTACAGCCATTCAAATGAACGGTTGTCCATGTAACCTATGGATTAGCTGGCCAAAATAAGAGTTTGCTGGAGAAAGTTGTAGAGTCAGCCCATCCATATATAACATGGACAAACATTCATCTGAATGGCCGTAATGCAGTACTACTTTTCCCCCATAGGAAATGATCAGGTGACTGTCAAAATGAGAGTTTGTTGCAGAAAGTTGTAGTCACCCGATCCTTTCCGCTGCAGTGGGCATAACAGGAAGAATGAAGTACTGCATGATGGCCATTCAGATGAATGATTGTTGATGTAACCTATGGATAGGCTGAATCTGCCATAATGAGAGCCCATCCATAGATTACATGGACAATCATTCATCTGAGGTCGTCATGCAGTACTACATTTCCCCTGTAGTGGCCGCTACAAAGGAAACAATCCAGCAAACTCTCATTTTGGCCCATCCATGGGTTACATGCACAATGATTAATCTGAATGACTGTCATGCAATTCTCTATTTCTCCTGTAGTGGCCGCTGCAGGGGAAATGATTGGGTACAACCTTCTCTGGCAATGTTCATTTTTTCCAAGTGGACAATTTCTTTAATTCATGCATTAGTAGCAGACCAGACCATAAGGTAAAAGGTGCAGACCAGGACAAGGACATAAGGTAACAGGAACAGACCAGGACCAGGACTTAAGGTAACAGGAACAGACCAGGACCAAGACATAAGGTAACAGCAACAGACCAGGAACAGGACATACAGTAAGTTAACAGGAACAGACCAGGACATAAGGTAACAGGAATAGACCAGGACCCGGACATACAGTAAGGAAACAAGAGCGGACCAGGACCAGGACATAAGGCAACAGTAATAGATCAAGAAGAGGACATAAGGTAACAGGAGTGGACCAGGACATACAGTAAGGTAATAGGAACAGACCAGGACCAGGACATACAGTAAGGTAACAGGAGCGGACCAGGCCCATGACATAAGGTAACAGTAAAAGACCAGGACCAGGATATAAGGTAACAGGAGCAGATCAGGACCAAGACATAAGGTAACAGGAATAGACCAGGACCAGGACATAAGCTATCAGGAACAGACCAGGACCAGGACATAAGGTAACAGGAGCAGACAGGACCAGGACATAAGGTAACAGGGTCAGACCAGGACATAAGGCAACAGGAGCAGACCAGGACCAGGACATACCGTAAGGTAACAGGAGCAGACAGGACCAGGACATAAGGTAACAGGGTCAGACCAGGACCAGGACATAAGGTAACAGGGTCAGACCAGGACATAAGGCAACAGGGTCAGACCAGGACCAGGACAAAAGGTAACAGAAGCTGACGAGGACCACTTTTTTGTTTTAGGACAATGACAATCGCTTTCAAGACATCATCCTGTCAGTTCTCTAGAATTACATTGAATTACGTATAGACATTTCTGATAGCAGATTGATTTGGGTTTAATTCAATATAATATATATACTGAACGAATACATAGAAGATGGTGTTTACGCAGCATTTTCGAGATCAATGTCTTTACTTGAGTGAGATGCCATTTACTAAATGAAAATGCGGTGTCCCGGTACCGCATCCTATACGGTACCTATGTATGTGTGGGTCCCCATAGACCAGTGGTCTATATAAGGTTAATGTAAATATAATGATATATCTGTAAATAAATGGTTAATTACCTGTGCCATAGCGTTGCAGGACCTGCGGGTCATGTGACTAGGTGAACTCAATGGTATTAAGCTTAAGGACCTTTGGAGGCCCTGTGACGTAAGCAATCCCATTACTCTCTGTAATGGTGAATGGCAGATGTTCGGACCAATTGGATTTGCCCCGCCCCCTGCCCATATAATGGAGCGGCGGCCATGTTTCGCTCTCTTACCTCGTGGGCTGTCATGAGAGAAGGATCTGCGCAGCAACTAACACAGTGAGTTAGGCCCGAGCCTTGCGGCTGAACAATTCTAAGTCTAGAGTGTATCAATCCCCAGACACTCTGCAGCATCACCGGACCTAATAATACCCCTAAATCCGGACGGATCTGCAAATATCTACCCTAAATTCAGAGACTGTATATCTAGCTCAAGGTCCGCTACAACTGCCAGTCACTAAGCAAGATAAGGACTGTTTATATGAGACTGTTACTGTGCCTTGGATACTGCAAGCACTTAAGTAAAATAGTTCAAGTTCAATCTCCTTGTGGACCTTCAGTCATTTCATGCACCTATCGTTACTGGGAAGGGCGGCGATAGGCCGGAGCATTGACTCAGCATACCAGCCCTCAGCCTTAACCCCTCCTATACCGATACCATACCACCACTACCATACACCCAAGGGCTACCACAAAAAGATATAAAACGACAAATGCTTATTTATATGGGGCAGCTGAAAACACTTTATTAAAGAGGATAATGTCATACTGTAGATTCCACTAAGGCTTCATGTCCCCAAACTGTGGCAAAACTACAACCCCCCTCATGTCATGATAGGAGATGTGGTTTTGCAACAGCTGGTGAGCCACAGCTTGGGGACACTGCACTGATGTCTTTCCCTAACGTTTCAAGATACTTTTTACATATGAATATACATTGTCTAGCAACTGTCTACATGCTGAAAAAAAAAAAAAAAAACAACATATTGCATATACTACAATTGAATGAATAAATGTAACTTAAAAACAAGGACTAACACTGTATAGTACTACCTCATGGTAACATAGTTTGTAAGGCTGGAAAAAGACATACAGTAGTACATGTATCCAGTTCAGCCTATTACCCTGTAGTGTTGATCCAGAGGAAGGCAAAATTATGTATTTCTCACCTTAGGGGAAAAAAATCCTTCCCAACTTCAAATCTAGAATCCTTAAATCTGTGACCCTTCTCCAGTGATTCAGTAACTATAACTTGTAATATTCTTACTCTCCAGGCCCCTCTGATCTCTTCTAGTGAGTTTCCCATTACCACTTCCCCTGGCATAGAGTTCCATAGTCTCACTGCTTTTACAGTAAAGAACCATCTGTGTATAAACCGTCTTTCCTCTAGATGTAGAGGTTGTCCCCTTGTTATAGATTCAGTCCTATAATATTGATTTCGGGGGAAATCTCTGTTTTGACCATTGAGATATATATATATATATATATATATATATATATATATATATATATACACATAATAATGGTGGTAAGTGACCCTGCAGTGAGTTTGCTTCTCAGTTTTGTGTTTTTCACTTTTGATTTGGACTCTTTCTCCTTTTTTATACTTTTAAATTGAATCTACCACCTAGTTTGACTCCAATAAACCATTAGGAACCACGGTGGAATAAAGGAATGCTGCCTTTATTATCTTGATCCTCCACTTAGTAGTCAGTAAAATTAGGTTTCAAGTGCACTCAGGGTGAGACTTAGACCCTTGGGGCACCGTAATCCCCACCTGTTCTCCCCCAATCTCCTTCTATAGTCACAACTAATTGTCACGATGCCGGCTGGCAGGAGGTGGATCCTCTGTGCCAGAGAGGGATTGGCGTGGACCGTGCTAGTGGACCGGTTCTAAGTCACTACTGGTGTTCACCAGAGCCCGCCGCAAAGCGGGATGGACTTGCTGCGGCGGTAGTGACCAGGTCGTATCCACTAGCAACGGCTCAACCTCTCTGACTGCTGAAGATAGGCGCGGTACAAGGGAGTAGACAGAAGCAAGGTCGGACGTAGCAGAAGGTCGGGGCAGGCAGCAAGGATCGTAGTCAGGGGCAACGGCAGGAGGTCTGGAACACAGGCTAGGAACACACAAGGGAACGCTTTCACTGGCACAATGGCAACAAGATCCGGCGAGGGAGTGCAGGGGAAGTGAGGTATACATAGGGAGTGCACAGGTGAACACACTGATTAGAACCACTGCGCCAATCAGCGGCGCAGTGGCCCTTTAAATCGCAGAGACCCGGTGCGCGCGCGCCCTAGGGAGCGGGGCCGCGCGCGCCGGGACAGGACCGACGGAGAGCGAGTCAGGTACGGGAGCCGGGGTGCGCATCGCGAGCGGGCGCCACCCGCATCGCGAATCGCATCCCGGCTGGAGGCGGTATCGCAGCGCACCCGGTCAGTGGATCTGACCGGGGCGCTGCGGGAGCGAGAGTGTAGCGAGCTCTCCGGGGAGGAGCGGGGACCCGGAGCGCTCGGCGTAACAGTACCCCCCCCTTGGGTCTCCCCCTCTTCTTGGAGCCTGAGAACCTGAGGACCAGACTTTTATCTAGGATATTGTCCTCAGGTTCCCAGGATCTCTCTTCAGGACCACAGCCCTCCCAGTCAACCAAAAAGAAGGTTTTTCCTCTGACCTTTTTGGAGGCCAGTATCTCCTTTACAGGAAAGATGTCTGAAGAACCGGAGACAGGAGTGGGAGAGATAAGTTAAGGAGAGAAACGGTTGATGATGAGTGGTTTAAGAAGAGAAACGTGAAAGGCATTAGGAATACAAAGAGAAGGAGGGAGAAGAAGTTTATAAGAGACAGAATTAATCTGGCACAAAATTTTGAAAGGACCAAGATAGCGTGGTCCCAATTTGTAGCTGGGAACACGGAAGCGGACATATTTAGCGGAGAGCCATACCTTGTCTCCGGGAGAAAAAATGGGGGGAGCTCTTCTTTTCTTATCAGCAAACTTCTTCATGCGTGATGAAGCCTGTAAGAGAGAATTTTGGGTCTCTTTCCATATGGTGGAAAGATCACGAGTTATTTCACCCACAGCGGGCAAACCAGAGGGCAAGGGAGTAGGGAGGGGGGGAAGAGGGTGACGGCCGTACACCACGAAAAATGGGGATTTGGAAGAAGATTCAGAAACTCTGAAGTTATACGAGAATTCGGCCCATGGTAGAAGATCTGCCCAGTCATCCTGGCGGGAGGAAACAAAATGCCGTAAATAGTCACCCAGGACCTGGTTAATTCTTTCTACTTGCCCATTGGATTGAGGATGATAAGCAGAAGAAAAGTTTAATTTAATCTTGAGTTGTTTACAGAGAGCCCTCCAGAATTTTGACACGAATTGGACGCCTCTATCCGACACGATCTGCGTGGGCAACCCGTGAAGACGAAAAATGTGTACAAAAAATTGTTTTGCCAACTGAGGCGCAGAAGGAAGACCAGGAAGAGGGATGAAATGTGCCATCTTGGAGAATCGATCAACGACCACCCAAACAACAGTGTTGCCACGGGATGAGGGTAAGTCTGTAATAAAGTCCATACCAATCAGAGACCAAGGTTGTTCGGGAACAGGCAGAGGATGAAGAAGACCAGCGGGCTTCTGGCGAGGAGTCTTATCCCGGGCACAGACAGTGCAGGCCCGCACAAAATCAACAACATCCGTCTCCAGAGTCGGCCACCAATAGAAACAAGAGATGAGTTGCACGGATTTCTTGATGCCCGCATGGCCTGCGAGATGGGAGGAGTGACCCCATTTGAGGATTCCGAGGCGTTGGCGTGGAGTGACGAAGGTCTTCCCTGGAGGAGTTTGCCTGATGGAGGCTGGAGAAGTGGAGATCAGGCAGTCAGGAGGAATGATGTGTTGCGGAGAGAGCTCTACTTCCGAGGCATCCGAGGAACGAGAGAGAGCATCGGCCCTGATGTTCTTATCGGCAGGCCGAAAGTGAATTTCAAAATTAAATCGGGCAAAGAACAGAGACCACCTGGCCTGGCGAGGATTCAGCCGTTGGGCAGACTGGAGATAGGAGAGATTTTTGTGATCGGTGTAAATAATAACTGGAAATCTTGATCCCTCCAGCAGATGCCTCCATTCCTCAAGTGCTAATTTAATGGCTAGTAGCTCTCGATCCCCGATGGAGTAGTTCCTCTCCGCCGGAGAGAAGGTCCTAGAAAAAAAACCACAAGTAACAGCATGCCCGGAAGAATTTTTTTGTAGAAGGACCGCTCCCGCTCCTACTGAGGAGGCATCTACCTCCAATAGGAAGGGTTTAGATGGGTCAGGTCTGGAGAGCACGGGAGCAGAAGAAAAGGCAGACTTGAGCTGTTTAAAGGCGTCTTCCGCTTGAGGAGGCCATGACTTAGGATTGGCATTCTTTTTGGTTAAAGCCACGATAGGAGCCACAATGGTGGAAAAATGTGGAATAAATTGTCTGTAATAATTGGCGAACCCCAAAAAACGTTGGATAGCACGGAGTCCGGAGGGGCGTGGCCAATCTAAGACGGCAGAGAGTTTGTCTGGATCCATTTGTAGTCCCTGGCCAGAGACCAAGTATCCTAGGAAAGGAAGAGATTGACATTCAAACAGACATTTCTCCATCTTGGCATAAAGTTGATTGTCACGAAGTCTCTGAAGAACCATGCGGACATGCTGGCGGTGTTCTTCTAGGTTGGCAGAAAAAATCAGGATATCGTCCAGATACACAACAACACAGGAATATAAGAGATCACGAAAAATTTCATTAACAAAGTCTTGGAAGACGGCAGGGGCGTTGCACAGGCCAAAGGGCATGACCAGATACTCAAAGTGTCCATCTCTAGTGTTAAATGCCGTTTTCCATTCATCCCCCTCTCTGATGCGGATGAGATTATAAGCACCTCTTAAGTCCAGTTTGGTAAAGATGTGGGCACCTTGGAGGCGATCAAAGAGTTCAGAGATAAGAGGTAGAGGGTAGCGGTTCTTTACCGTGATTTTGTTAAGACCGCGGTAGTCAATGCAAGGGCGTAGGGAGCCATCTTTTTTGGACACAAAGAAAAATCCGGCTCCGGCAGGAGAGGAGGATTTGCGGATAAAGCCCTTTTTTAAATTTTCCTGGATGTACTCAGACATAGCAAGAGTCTCTGGGGCGGACAGAGGATAAATTCTGCCCCGGGGTGGAGTAGTGCCCGGGAGGAGGTCAATAGGACAGTCATAAGGCCTGTGAGGAGGAAGAGTCTCAGCTTGTTTTTTGCAAAACACATCAGCAAAGTCCATATAGGCCTTAGGGAGACCGGTTACAGGGGGAACCACAGGATCACGGCAGGGAGTACTGGTAACCGGTTTAAGGCAGTCCTTGAAACAAGAGGTACCCCAACTCTTGATCTCCCCTGTGGACCAATCCAGGGTTGGGGAATGGTGTTGAAGCCAGGGTAGTCCAAGGAGAATTTCGGAAGTGCAATTGGAGAGGACCAAAAACTCAATTCTTTCGTGATGAGGTCCGATGCACATTAGGAGGGGTTCCGTGCGGTAACGCACGGCACAGTCCAATCTTTCATTGTTAACGCAATTGATGTAAAGAGGTCTGGCGAGACTGGTCACTGGGATGTTGAACCTGTTGAGGAGAGAGGCCAAAATAAAGTTTCCTGCAGATCCGGAATCCAAGAAGGCCTTAGTGGAGAAGGAGAAGATAGAGGCAGATATCCGCACAGGCACAGTAAGACGTGGAGAAGCAGAGTTGACATCAAGGACTGTTTCACCTTTGTGCGGAGTCAGCGTACGTCTTTCCAGGCGGGGAGGACGGATAGGACAATCCTTCAGGAAGTGTTCAGTACCGGCACAGTACAGGCAGAGATTCTCCATGCGGCGTCGTGTCCTCTCTTGAGGTGTCAGGCGAGACCGGTCAACTTGCATAGCCTCCACGGCGGGAGGCACAGGAACGGATTGCAGAGGACCAGAGGAGAGAGGAGCCGGGGAGAAAAAACGCCTCGTGCGAACAAAGTCCATATCCTGGCGGAGCTCCTGACGCCTTTCGGAAAAACGCATGTCAATGCGAGTGGCTAGATGAATGAGTTCATGTAGGTTAGCAGGAATTTCTCGTGCGGCCAGAACATCTTTAATGTTGCTGGATAGGCCTTTTTTAAAGGTCGCGCAGAGGGCCTCATTATTCCAGGAAAGTTCTGAAGCAAGAGTACGGAATTGCACGGCGTACTCGCCAACGGAAGAATTACCCTGGACCAGGTTCAGCAGGGCAGTCTCAGCAGAAGAGGCTCGGGCAGGTTCCTCAAAGACACTTCGAATTTCCGAGAAGAAGGAGTGTACAAAGGCAGTGACGGGGTCATTGCGGTCCCAGAGCGGTGTGGCCCATGACAGAGCTTTTCCAGACAGAAGGCTGACTACGAAAGCCACCTTAGACCTTTCAGTAGGAAACTGGTCCGACATCATCTCCAAGTGCAGGGAACATTGTGAAAGAAAGCCACGGCAAAACTTAGAGTCCCCATCAAATTTATCCGGCAAGGATAGTCGTAGGCCTGAGGCGGCCACTCGCTGCGGAGGAGGTGCAGGAGCTGGCGGAGGAGATGATTGCTGAAGCTGATGTAGCATCACGGTCAGTTGAGACAGCTGGTGGCCTTGTTGCGCTATCTGTTGTGACTGCTGGGCGACCACCGTGGTGAGGTCGGCGACAACTGGCAGAGGAACTTCAGCGGGATCCATGGCCGGATCTACTGTCACGATGCCGGCTGGCAGGAGGTGGATCCTCTGTGCCAGAGAGGGATTGGCGTGGACCGTGCTAGTGGACCGGTTCTAAGTCACTACTGGTGTTCACCAGAGCCAGCCGCAAAGCGGGATGGACTTGCTGCGGCGGTAGTGACCAGGTCGTATCCACTAGCAACGGCTCAACCTCTCTGACTGCTGAAGATAGGCGCGGTACAAGGGAGTAGACAAAGCAAGGTCGGACGTAGCAGAAGGTCGGGGCAGGCAGCAAGAATCGTAGTCAATAAGGAATAGCAGGAGGTCAAATACACAGTATGGAGAAACACAGTAACGCTTTCACTAGGCTCTAAGGCAACAAGATCCGGCAGGGGGGTGCAGGGACAGAGAACAGATATAGTCTGGGAGCAGGTGGAAGCCAATTAAGCTAAGGTCGGACGTAGCAGAAGGTCGGGGCAGGCAGCAAGGATCGTAGTCAGGGGCAACGGCAGGAGGTCTGGAACACAGGCTAGGAACACACAAGGGAACGCTTTCACTGGCACAATGGCAACAAGATCCGGCGAGGGAGTGCAGGGGAAGTGAGGTATACATAGGGAGTGCACAGGTGAACACACTGATTAGAACCACTGCGCCAATCAGCGGCGCAGTGGCCCTTTAAATCGCAGAGACCCGGCGCGCGCGCGCCCTAGGGAGCGGGGCCGCGCGCGCTGGGACAGGACCGACGGAGAGCGAGTCAGGTACGGGAGCCGGGGTGCGCATCGCGAGCGGGCGCCACACGCATCGCGAATCGCATCCCGGCTGGAGGCGGTATCGCAGCGCACCCGGTCAGTGGATCTGACCGGGGCGCTGCGGGAGCGAGAGTGTAGCTGTCACGATGCCGGCTGGCAGGTAGTGGATCCTCTGTGCCAGAGAGGGATTGGCGTGGACCGTGCTAGAGGATCGGTTCTAAGTCACTACTGGTTTTCACCAGAGCCCGCCGCAAAGCGGGATGGTCTTGCTGCGGCGGTAGTGACCAGGTCGTATCCCCTAGCAACGGCTCAACCTCTCTGGCTGCTGAAGATAGGCGCGGTACAAGGGAGTAGACAGAAGCAAGGTCGGACGTAGCAGAAGGTCGGGGCAGGCAGCAAGGATCGTAGTCAGGGGCAACGGCAGGAGGTCTGGAACACAGGCTAGGAACACACAAGGAAACGCTTTCACTGGCACTAAGGCAACAAGATCCGGCGAGGGAGTGAAGGGGAAGTGAGGTGATATAGGGAAGTGCACAGGTGTAAACACTAATTGGAACCACTGCGCCAATCAGCGGCGCAGTGGCCCTTTAAATCGCAAAGACCCGGCGCGCGCGCGCCCTAGGGAGCGGGGCCGCGCGCGCCGGGACAGAACTGACGGAGAGCGAGTCAGGTACGGGAGCCGGGGTGCGCATCGCGAGCGGGCGCTACCCGCATCGCGAATCGCATCCCGGCCAGAGGCGGTATCGCAGCGCCCCGGGTCCGTGGAACCGACCGGAGCGCTGCAGTGAGAGAAGTGTAGCGAGCGCTCCGGGGAGGAGCGGGGACCCGGAGCGCTCGGCGTAACAGTACCCCCCCCCTTGGGTCTCCCCCTCTTCTTGGAGCCTGAGAACCTGAGGACCAGACTTTTGTCCAGGATATTGTCCTCAGGTTCCCAGGACCTCTCTTCTGGACCACAACCCTCCCAATCCACTAAAAAGAAGGTTTTCCCTCTGACCTTTTTAGATGCTAAAATTTCCTTGACGGAGAAGATGTCCGAGGAGCCGGAGACAGGAGTGGGGGGAACAGATTTGGGAGAGAAACGGTTAATGATAAGTGGTTTAAGAAGAGAAACATGAAAGGCATTAGGAATACGAAGAGAAGGAGGAAGAAGAAGTTTGTAAGAGACAGGATTAATCTGGCGCAAAATCTTGAAAGGACCAAGATAGCGTGGTCCCAACTTATAGCTAGGGACACGGAAGCGGACATATTTGGCGGAGAGCCATACCTTGTCTCCAGGGGAAAAAATGGGAGGAGCTCTTCTTTTCTTATCCGCGAATCTCTTCATGCGTGAAGAAGCCTGTAAGAGAGAATTTTGGGTCTCTCTCCATATGATGGAAAGATCACGAGAAATTTCATCCACAGCGGGCAGACCAGAGGGCAAGGGGGTAGGGAGGGGGGGAAGAGGGTGACGGCCGTACACCACGAAAAACGGGGATTTGGAGGAAGATTCAGAGATTCTGAAATTATACGAGAATTCGGCCCAAGGTAGAAGATCTGCCCAGTCATCCTGGCGGGAGGAAACAAAATGTCGTAAATAGTCACCCAAGATCTGGTTAATTCTTTCTACTTGTCCATTGGATTGAGGATGGTATGCAGAAGAAAAATTTAATTTAATCTTGAGTTGTTTACAGAGAGCCCTCCAGAATTTAGACACAAATTGGACGCCTCTATCCGAGACGATCTGCGTAGGCAACCCGTGAAGACGAAAAATGTGTACAAAAAATTGTTTAGCCAACTGAGGCGCTGAAGGAAGACCAGGAAGAGGGATGAAATGTGCCATTTTGGAGAATCGATCAACGACCACCCAAATAACAGTGTTGCCATGGGATGGGGGTAAGTCAGTAATAAAATCCATACCAATCAGAGACCAAGGTTGTTCGGGAACAGGCAGAGGAAGAAGAAAACCAGCGGGCTTCTGGCGAGGAGTCTTATCCCGGGCACAGATAGTGCAGGCTCGCACAAAGTCCACCACATCAGTCTCTAGAGTCGGCCACCAATAGAAGCGAGAGATGAGTTGCACAGATTTCTTGATGCCCGCATGACCTGCGAGATGGGAGGAGTGACCCCATTTGAGGATTCCGAGGCGTTGGCGTGGAGAAACAAAGGTCTTTCCCGGAGGAGTTTGCCTGATGGAGGCTGGAGAAGTGGAAATCAGGCAGTCAGGAGGAATGATGTGTTGAGGAGAGAGTTCAATTTCAGAAGCATCTGAGGAACGAGAGAGAGCATCGGCCCTAATGTTCTTATCAGCAGGCCGAAAGTGAATTTCAAAATTAAATCGGGCAAAGAACAGAGACCACCTGGCCTGACGAGGATTCAGCCGTTGGGCAGACTCGAGGTATGAGAGGTTCTTGTGATCGGTGTAAATAATAACTGGAAATCTTGATCCCTCCAGCAGATGCCTCCATTCCTCAAGTGCTAATTTAATGGCTAGAAGCTCTCGATCCCCGATGGAGTAGTTCCTCTCCGCCGGAGAGAAGGTCCTAGAAAAAAAACCACAAGTAACAGCATGCCCGGAAGAGTTTTTTTGTAGAAGGACAGCTCCAGCTCCCACTGAGGAGGCATCAACCTCCAATAGGAAGGGTTTAGATGGGTCAGGTCTGGAGAGCACGGGAGCCGAAGAGAAGGCAGACTTGAGTCGTTTAAAGGCGTCTTCCGCTTGAGGAGGCCAAGACTTGGGATCGGCATTTTTTTTGGTTAAAGCCACAATAGGAGCCACAATGGTAGAAAAATGTGGAATAAATTGCCTGTAATAATTGGCGAACCCCAAAAAACGTTGGATGGCACGGAGTCCGGAGGGGCGTGGCCAATCTAAGACGGCAGAGAGTTTATCTGGATCCATTTGTAGTCCCTGGCCAGAGACCAAGTATCCTAGGAAAGGAAGAGATTGGCATTCAAACAGACATTTCTCAATTTTAGCATAGAGTTGATTGTCACGAAGTCTCTGAAGAACCATACGGACATGTTGGCGGTGTTCTTCTAGATTGGCCGAAAAAATTAGGATATCATCAAGATATACAACAACACAGGAGTATAACAGATCACGAAAAATTTCATTAACAAAGTCTTGGAAGACAGCAGGGGCGTTGCACAGGCCAAAGGGCATGACCAGATACTCAAAGTGTCCATCTCTGGTGTTAAATGCTGTTTTCCACTCATCCCCCTCTCTGATGCGGATGAGGTTATAGGCGCCTCTTAAGTCCAATTTAGTAAAGATGTGGGCACCTTGGAGGCGATCAAAGAGTTCAGAGATGAGGGGTAAGGGGTAACGGTTCTTAACCGTGATTTTATTAAGTCCGCGGTAGTCAATGCAAGGACGTAGAGAGCCATCTTTTTTGGACACAAAGAAAAATCCGGCTCCGGCAGGAGAGGAGGATTTACGGATAAAGCCCTTTTTTAGATTCTCCTGGACGTATTCAGACATGGCAAGAGTCTCTGGGGCAGAGAGAGGATAAATTCTGCCCCGGGGTGGAGTAGTGCCCGGGAGGAGGTCGATAGGACAATCATAAGGCCTGTGAGGAGGTAAAGTCTCCGCTTGTTTTTTGCAGAAAACATCCGCGAAGTCCATATAGGCCTTAGGGAGACCGGTTACTGGAGGAAGCACAGAGTTACGGCAAGGGTTACTGGGAACCGGTTTTAGACAGTCCTTGGAACAAGAGGGCCCCCAACTCTTGATCTCCCCAGTGGACCAATCCAGGGTTGGGGAATGAAGTTGAAGCCAGGGAAGTCCAAGGAGAATTTCCGAGGTGCAATTGGGGAGGACCAAAAGTTCAATCCTCTCGTGATGAGATCCGATGCTCATTAGAAGGGGCTCCGTGCGGAAACGTATGGAACAGTCCAATCTTTCATTGTTTATACAATTGATGTAAAGGGGTCTGGTGAGACTGGTCACTGGGATGTTGAACCTGTTGACGAGAGAGGCCAAAATAAAATTTCCTGCAGATCCAGAGTCCAAGAAGGCCACAGAAGAGAAGGAGAAGGCAGAGGCAGACATCCGCACAGGCACAGTAAGACGTGGAGAAGCAGAGTGGACATCAAGGATTGTCTCACCTTTGTGCGGAGTCAGGGTACGTCTTTCCAGGCGGGGAGGGCGGATAGGACAATCCCTCAGGAAGTGTTCAGTACTAGCACAGTACAGGCAGAGGTTCTCCATGCGGCGTCGAGTCCTCTCTTGAGATGTCAGGCGAGACCGGTCGACCTGCATAGCCTCCACGGCGGGAGGCACAGGAACAGATTGCAGGGAACCAGAGGAGAGAGGAGCCGAGGAGAAGAAACGCCTCGTGCGAACAGAGTCCATATCTTGGCGGAGCTCCTGACGCCTTTCGGAAAAACGCATGTCAATGCGAGTGGCTAGGTGAATAAGTTCATGAAGATTAGCAGGCATTTCTCGTGCGGCCAGAACATCTTTAATGTTGCTGGATAGGCCTTTTTTAAAGGTCGCGCAGAGGGCCTCATTGTTCCAGGATAATTCAGAAGCAAGAGTACGGAATTGTACGGCATACTCGCCAACGGAAGAATTACCCTGGACCAGGTTCAACAGGGCAGTCTCAGCAGAAGAGGCTCGGGCAGGTTCCTCAAAGACACTTCGAATTTCCGAGAAGAAGGAGTGTACAGAGGCAGTGACGGGGTCATTGCGGTCCCAGAGCGGTGTGGCCCAAGCCAGGGCTTTTCCAGACAGCAGGCTGACTACGAAAGCCACCTTAGACCTTTCAGTGGGGAACTGGTCCGACATCATCTCCAAGTGTAATGAACATTGGGAAAGGAAGCCACGGCAAAGCTTAGAGTCCCCATCAAATTTATCCGGCAAGGATAGTCGTAGTCCAGAAGCGGCCACTCGCTGCGGAGGAGGTACAGGAGCTGGCGGAGGAGATGGTTGCTGGAGCTGTGGTAGTAACTGTTGTAGCATAACAGTCAGTTGAGACAGCTGTTGGCCTTGTTGCGCAATCTGTTGTGACTGCTGGGCGACCACCGTGGTGAGGTCAGCGACAACTGGCAGAGGAACTTCAGCGGGATCCATGGCCGGATCTACTGTCACGATGCCGGCTGGCAGGTAGTGGATCCTCTGTGCCAGAGAGGGATTGGCGTGGACCGTGCTAGAGGATCGGTTCTAAGTCACTACTGGTTTTCACCAGAGCCCGCCGCAAAGCGGGATGGTCTTGCTGCGGCGGTAGTGACCAGGTCGTATCCCCTAGCAACGGCTCAACCTCTCTGGCTGCTGAAGATAGGCGCGGTACAAGGGAGTAGACAGAAGCAAGGTCGGACGTAGCAGAAGGTCGGGGCAGGCAGCAAGGATCGTAGTCAGGGGCAACGGCAGGAGGTCTGGAACACAGGCTAGGAACACACAAGGAAACGCTTTCACTGGCACTAAGGCAACAAGATCCGGCGAGGGAGTGAAGGGGAAGTGAGGTGATATAGGGAAGTGCACAGGTGTAAACACTAATTGGAACCACTGCGCCAATCAGCGGCGCAGTGGCCCTTTAAATCGCAAAGACCCGGCGCGCGCGCGCCCTAGGGAGCGGGGCCGCGCGCGCCGGGACAGAACTGACGGAGAGCGAGTCAGGTACGGGAGCCGGGGTGCGCATCGCGAGCGGGCGCTACCCGCATCGCGAATCGCATCCCGGCCAGAGGCGGTATCGCAGCGCCCCGGGTCCGTGGAACCGACCGGAGCGCTGCAGTGAGAGAAGTGTAGCGAGCGCTCCGGGGAGGAGCGGGGACCCGGAGCGCTCGGCGTAACAGTAGCGAGCGCTCCGGGGAGGAGCGGGGACCCGGAGCGCTCGGCGTAACACTAATATAGACTGATCCGGCACTCAGCTGTTATGTAAGAAGTTACTAAAGCCTGCGCTTGCGCAGTCACACGTTTAGTGCACCTAGAACCTAATTTGCATACTAAGCAAAAGTTGTTTAACCAGACTACCAAGAAGGACATCAGGAAGGATCATAAAGGAAGCTTTCCTCACACAGTAAACACCATTGCTAGTGTTTTTCTTATTCAATCCTGGTGGAAGACGCCCTTTAAGGGGGCTGTCTGGGGACAAAAAGGTTTTTAGAAAGGAATATAGGTACTTCCAACTCCCCTGCCCCAATCCCCTGTCACTGCCATTCCGACAAATCCAATCCAGGCGCTCTCCTTCCTTCTTTCAATGACGTTGTGTCCACTCCGCTCATTACTACCTGAGGTCAATCACCACTATGGCCAGTGACCCGCTGGGTGGTTAGTTCCTGTGGGGTCAGCACGTCATTGGAAGCAGAAGAAAGTGTAGAGCACTCGTATTAGAATTTGTCAAAGTGCCAGTGGCTTGGAATTAAGACAAGCCAGTATGCTGTATTTTTTTTTGTGTAACACCTGGTAGCCTTTCGAAATTTCAGCCCAGGGCAACCATTTTAAGACTTATTAGTGAGAATATTCCTTCTACTCTCCCCTTCTGCACTTTGTTTTTGCATGTGTTGCACGTACACTGCCACTTTCTTAGAAGCAATGTGTTCCTAGGGTTCATAGCTTACCAGAGAGGCTAAACTTCCATCAATACAGAACATAACAGTTTAACTTTGGGGGCACACAAACCCTTATTGTAAGAGATACCATTAAAAGTCAATTTCAAATGGGGTTCTGTTCTGCTGGTCTTCTAAAGTCATTTGTTATAAGTAGGTACTCTGGTGGGTCAATGTGCAATGTGTTGCTGGCCAGCAGTATATCCTTGGACCGGAGATCCTACTATTATATATATATTAGGTAAAACTAGTACTTACCTGCCAGACAGTAATGGACATGCTTAGGAAGAATCCATGCTTGTCCTGGAGATCCATGGCTGTATGTGAGTCCACCATTATGCTGCTGCTTTCTTTTTGTGAACTGGCTATTTCCTGTTGGAGTTCCTTCTCATCTAATTACTAGTCCCAGGATCCCTCTTTTGTAAGTGTGGGGTCACTTTTCTCCCTCCCACACATCAGCCACCCCACCCATTGCAGGACAGCTGAGTTACAATTATCTGCAATCCTATAAAGATCGGTCTTACCCCACCCAGTGGTTGCTCCAATAAATGAAGTAGACAGGCTCCCTTTCAACATCAGACTAGTGAACTAGTGATGTAATGTCTCGGGCTAGTAGTAGTTGTAGTAATAGTAGTAGTAATAGTAGTAGTAGTAGTAGTAGTAGTAGTAGTACAGTATGGAACATAATGGACAGGAAGGAGGGCTGTGTAGGGCTGGTAGTAGTAGTAGTTGTAGTAGTAGTAGTAGTAGTAGTAGTAGTGATAGTAGTAGTTGTAGTAGTAGTAGTAGTAGTACTAGTAAACGTTGTGGTAGTAGTTGTAGTAGTAGTAGTAGTAGTAGTAGTAATTGTTGTAGTAGTAGTCTAGTTGTAGTAGTAATAGTAGTAGTAGTAGTACAGTATGGAACATATTGGACAGGCAGGAGGGCTGTGTAGGGCTGGTAGTAGTAGTAGTTGTAGTAGTAGTACAGTATGGAACATAATGGACAGGCAGGAGATGTGCGGCTGTGGAGGGCTGGCAGTAGTAGTAGTAGTAGTACAGTATGGAACATAATGGGCAGGCAGGAGATGTGTGGCTGTGTAGGGCTGGCAGTAGTAGTAGTACAGTATGGAACATAATGGGCAGGCAGGAGATGTGTGGCTGTGTAGGGCTGGCAGCAGTAGTAGTAGTAGTAGTACAGTATGGAACATAATGAACAGTCAGGAGATGTGCGGCTGTGTAGGGCTGGCAGTAGAAGCAGTAGTAGTAGTACAATATGGAACGTAATGAGCAGGCAGGAGATGTGCGGCTATGTAGGGCTGGTACCACTACAAATCCTAAAGGTTTTGATTTGCTGAATCACTTTTGAAAAAATTTGGAATGTAATTTGAGATATTTGGAAGGAAATTGATTTATGCTGAATTCATTCACTCACCTCTAGTTCTTCTGAGATCAAGATCCAGCTTGCAATAGACTAATAGTTCTATGAGTAAGTATAGGAATGTATATCAAAGTCTCTTAGTAGAAGTAGATCAACACTTTCAGGAAGGGATTCATCCTTGTGATCCCACATCTACACAATAGATCCCACTCCAGGTTTCTATAGGGGGATATATGAGTAAGTCCCTCTTGTCTTTGGTCCATGCTCAATGTTATGACTGGTTTTCTGGAAGAATATCAGACCTTTATTCCTTTCTCACAGAAAGCCTTAAAACCACGACAGTCCCTAACCTGTCGGCATAAGTGTCGATCTCCGCTGTAAGCCGCCTCTATATGACGTTATACTGATAAATATAAATGTTTATCTATTAAAATCAGCAGCACAATCACACGTCTAACAGATTACAGAGCCCCATCCAAATAAATGTTTTGACGTAAACGGTGATGAAACATATGGGACTTTTTGAGTTCCAGCTCTGTCAATTTTTCCTTTTTTAACAAAATAACAAAAGTGTTTCCTTTTCCTTTGATGATAATAAGATTATAGCCATTATACGTGAACTGTGTCCGTATTATAAGCAAAGGCAAGGAAACTCACTAGGTCGGTATTGATGGGGAATTGTCTTTGGTGCAGTGCATGATTTTTATATGATATTTGTTTTGTCATATGGTTTTTGCTATATTCATTGAGTTCATCTGGGGCAACCATTACAGCTCCTCATGGGGTTGTTATGCGTGATGAGCAGCACACATACTCCACTACAATGCTACACACCGCACCCTAAGGCTAGGTTCACACTTCGCTTTGAAATTGCAGGCAGAAAATCCACTTACTAAAATGTGTAGTATAGTGAATGGGTTTCCGTTCACAAATTCACGCTTCGGAATTTGTGAACGGAAAATCTGCTTTCAAATTTATGCCTGAATAATGGCGTTGCTCATTCTTCAGGGAGAAATACACACGGAACACATTGCCGTCTATTGGAGACTGCAGTGTCCGCGTGGTCCTTGCGCCGACTGATTCGCTGGCAACACTCGAATCTCCGTGCGGATTTTTTCTGCCTGGAGATTCCACAGTGTGAACCTAGCCGTAGGGTCTATTCACACGGCAGAATTTCCACCTCAAATTAAAGCCCATAGACTTCTATGGGATTCCGCACTCCAATTCACACTTCTGAATTTCCACTTGCGGAATTTTCACCATTGCGTTGCTCATTCTTCAGGTGGAAATACTCGCTGAACACATTGCAGTCTATTGGAGATTTTCTGCCCGGACATTCCACTGTGTGAACCGAGCCTTAGACTTCTATGGGATTCCGAACTCCCATTCACTCCCATTATTCAGCCCTCCCAAGCCCAGCAGTTACACCCCTTTTTGAAATAAAGTTTACACCCACCTGTCAATTCAGGGAAAAGCATCTATCTTCAACCAAATTGTAACATTGGGAATGGAATGAGGTTTAGTAACAAAATGAAAATAAATAGCATTGGAATCAGTGCGTCTGATGCTACAGTATAAGATTAATATATATATATATATATATATATATATATATATATATATATATATATTTAATACTGACCACCGGTCCTCTTTAACAAGGTCTTGTAAGGGCTTAAAATTAAATTTCTTCTCTTGGATGTGAGCACCCTAGGGATATTATTCCAATCTACATCAGATATATAACTATGATATCTTCTTTTTTTGCCATCAGAGAATCATCAATTCTAGTCACCGATCTCTCTTTAGTTTTCATGCAAACCCAGTTTCCAGCTATTTGTATGTATTTTAGACCAATCCCCTCCCTTCTGTCTACTGTATTTCCTGTCATTACAGTTTGTGAACCATGTTATTTGTTTCCCAAGCTACGTGCATTAATACACATTATTTGAACATTACTATGACATGCACTACATCTACAGCATCATACTGTACACATAAACAAAGCCAACATGTTATATTTATGCTAAAAACCATGAGATTATCACAATCTTCCATTTACATGCATTAAAACGATCAATTGAAGTTATTTCATAGTATAGCTCCACCTGGTGTTTAAAGTGTATATCAATGTGCACGTCCACCTACTGAGCCCAGTGCTGGTAAAACACATTTACTTGGCCATGATCCCCACTTCTGGATCCTCATTGCTGTATTTACTTATCATAGGTCCTGGCTCTCCCCACTCCATAAAGTTATGTGTCGGTAAACACAGGAGCGCTGTACTGGGGTATCGTACTGGGGTGTCTCTGGCGCTCTTATAGACAATGCCTGAAGCGCATGCTGACACACTGCTCCATACATTTTCTATAGGATGCCAGAGAAGCTCTAGTGTTGTACTCGGGTATCTCCGGCACTCCTATAGATAAGTGTGTGTATACACACTGGTCCATGCAGCGGGGAGAGCTGAGGCTCCATTCTGGAATACCCTTTTAAGCCCTGAACTCCAAGACCTTGCGTAGGCTCCCAAAATAAATATTTCTTGGGTGAGGTTACATTTGCACCATTAGCTGGTTCATGAGATTATTTAGGCAAAATCCATGTTGTTGGCAGATGGTCGACCTTATAAAGCTGTAATAAATGTGTGTGCCAGGGCCCTAATGCAAACCAGATTGAACCTTTACTGATGTCCAGTATATGAGAACAATTTGTTAAAGATCATGAATAAGGGCACTATTCTGTGGATAAAAGATACATGCGATGATGATGAAACGCCAATATGGAATCCACCTTTAAATTGAAATGCACAGTTTTCTACAAAGGAGAGTCGTAGCTTTGTCCATTGTAACCTATAGGTGGCATAGACATCCAGTACAGTGACCACTCTCTCATGTTCCTTCATCTTGTGTTGTGTGGCAGGAGTGGAAAGCGTCAGATATTTAAAGGGGTACTCCGCTGCTAGACATCTTATGTCCAATTCAAAGGTTTGAGGATAAGATGTCTGTTCACAGGGGGGGGCCTGCTGCAGGGCCCTTTGCCATCTCCTGCATGGCACCTCGGCATTCTGAGCATTTATGTTCAGAACATCGCCCATGCTAGGCTTCGGACAGCCGTGGTCGTCAAGCCCCCTCAAATCAAGTCTATAGGAGAGACGCAAATACAGTGTTCGCATATCTCCCATAGGTATATATAGAGGAGGGTGTCAACGCCATGTAGAAGATTGCGGGTCCCAGTGGCCAGACCCCCTAGCAATGCTGTGGATAGGAGATAAGATGCCTAGGGGCAGATTACCCTTTTAAGACTATTTCAATACTTTTTGACATTGTGAAGCCATAAAAGCTTCTTTGGTCGACCATAATGAGGCCTGTTCTCAATGGAACTTGCTCTGTGAAACCACTGTATGATCTTGCCCACTATGCTATAGTTCAGTTTTTATGGTCTTGGGAATTTTCGTCTAACCTAACCTCATATGTAGAGCAGCAATTCTTTTTTCAGCTCTTCAGAGTTCTTTGCCATGAGGTGCCATGTTGAACTTCCAGGGACCAGTATTAGAGAGTTTGAGAGCAATAACACCAAACTTACCTACTTACTATTCACACCTGAGGCCTTGTACATGACACCATTGTATATATCACATGACACCATTGTATAAGTCACATGACACCATTATATATATATATATATATATATATATATATATATATATATATATATATTTGTGTGTATTGGAACTAAACCAAAAAAGGGAGGAAATAAAGCTAATTGGACACAATGTCACACCAAACTCCAAAAATGTGCTGGACAAAATTATTGGCAGCCTTATTGGCATCATGAAATCTGAGGATTCTGAAGTGGCAGCAATGAATCCAGATCTAAATCCCATTGATCACCTGTGGAGAGATCTTAAAATTGCTGTTGGGAAAAGGCGCTTTCCAATAAGAGAGACCTGGAGCAGTTTGTGAATGAAGAGTGGTCCAACATTCCGGCTGAGAGGTGTAAGAAGCTTATTGATGGTTATAGGAAGCCACTGATTTCAGTTATTTTTTTCCAAAGGGTGTGCAACCAAATATTAAGTTAAGGGTGCCAATAATTTTGTCCGGACGATTTTTGGAGTTTGGTGACATTATGTCCAATTTGCTTTTTTTTCCTCCCTTTTTTGGTTTAGTTCCAATACACACAAAGTGAATAAATACACACAAAGGGAAAAAATTTCAGGGGTGCCAACACTTACGGCCATGACTATATAATCTGTAATGTGAGGGGTAGACTCACTTATGGGAGATACTGAATTTTGAATCAGTCCCTGTTGTTATTGGATTTTGACCACCATCCAGGATCGCAAGACTACAGTGGTCAGAAACAGTAATTGTATATAGGGGAGATATGGCTGCTATTTTGCAGCGTGGGACCTCTGATACCGACAACTATCTTTGGGAGGTATGATTACCTGTGGTATATAGAGGTTTCATCACCTTTCAAGACTTCTGAGAGACAGCTGTAGGGGTCGCTGCTCTCTGGCTCTCCTAAACTTTTATGGTATTTGACATGGTGATTGAAGGAGCGGAATATATTTGATGAGAATTATTGTTGTTTCCAGTAGCTATAGTTCTAAGGTGTATGAGCTCTTTATGGTCCACTAAGGAAGGATACTATACTAGATATTATCTATCTGAAGGAAAAAGGACCCTAACTTGAGGACCATCAGTAATCTTCAAGCGTCGGCTACTGGAAACCCATATTATGAACAAAGCATCACCATGACCAGGGCCAGATTAAGGCTGCCTGGAAGACGGAGCACTTCATTATGATGCCCCACCCCCCGGACAGTTCCCCCACATTAGGTGCAGTATAGTTCCCCCGCATTAGGTTGTAGTTCCCCCACATTAGGTGCAGTATAGTTCCCCGCACATTAGGTGAAGTATAGTTCCCCCACGTTAGGTGCAGTACAGTTCCCCGCACATTAGATGCAGGACAGTTCCCCCACATTAGGTGTGCAGTACAGTTCCCCCACATTAGTCAGTGACATCCCTGCGTGCGCTACCTCCCGGCGGCCCCTGCGTTTTTAAATTTAACGCGGGGCCGCAGAGAGGTAACAGGGACATTCTTGTGTCCAGAAAAGATTTTTGCGGGACACAGGGATGTCTCGAATGTGACGGGAGCCCCATGCGGGCACGGGCTCGGAGCAGGCGCTGCATGAGCGCCAATGATGATTCGGCCCTGACCATGACTGTATTTTGTTCTTTTTAGCATTGTATATGTCAGCTATGTGTTATCTGCATGCTTTATGTGCTATTTCTCTGTATAGAATGGAATAGTCTACAAAAATTATATATTTATATATCTCCATTATACTACTGTTTGTAAACCCCTGATGAACCGTATTTTTATCTATATACGGGGAAATGCGTCGGAAGACATTTTGGGGATTGACCCATCAGAGTATCTCTACACCTGAGAATCTGAATGGTTTGTTGATTTTTTATTATATAGTTGTTAGAGGGCTTTTTGTAATTTTGTCGTATTTTCTACTAAAGATTAAATTTTAGCTAATTTTTGTGCGTAATTGAGTTACTGGATTTTGCTATACACTGTTGTTAAAGTGAGCTGACAATCTCTAAGGTTCTGCATCTAATGCTGCAGGAGATTTGGGGAATTATTTTATGTGATACAATTCCTATATAAGTCTTGGCTG
Organism: Hyla sarda; assembly: GCF_029499605.1. Taxonomy (NCBI): domain Eukaryota; kingdom Metazoa; phylum Chordata; class Amphibia; order Anura; family Hylidae; genus Hyla; species Hyla sarda. The sequence goes on from NC_079196.1 coordinate 35,057,648, forward strand.
TGTATAGAAATTCTTTGCACTATGCTTCTTGTATTGTTATGTTCTAATAAATTTCTGTAAGAAGCATCAGCAGATTGATGGGTAAGCAGCTTGTTAAAGAGCCCATTGTTTTTGATAAGTTTACTACAGAATAATTTCTCATGAATCATGAAAAATGTTTATGCCTTTCCATAAAAAGGGAACTGAATGCATTACGGATCTTAGCTGATCATCTATATATTTTCTTATTATTAAAACCAGATACTGAAAAATAACATCATTTTTGGTCCTATTCTGTTCATATTTTTTTTTATTGTATATTGTTTATTATGTTCTTTTTACATGATTACGGAGGCAGCCATCTTGTCTGAGCTGTTGCTATGAGCTGTGAACACAAGGGTGTGCATCTCATAGTATCAGACCAGGTTACTGATATAGGGCCCTTGGAGAGAGGGGGCCCCATCCTGGTTGGTTTCATTCTTTTTTCTATAGGTAAAAAACTGAGCAGAACTCCTCTCTCTAGGGAACTGCATTGTGGCAAATTAATGAAGGGGTTATTGACCAATGGGTAATGGAAAGCAAAGGGAAATAATTGTCAGACCTTTCTGTCTGTCAGGGGTGTGTGTGTGTGTGTGTGTGTGTGGGGGGGGTAGGATGATTGGGGATGTTAGGGAGGCGAACATACGCCATAATAAGAGATCCATTTTTATATTTGCTATTGAGCCCTCTTTCCTCTATGTACGCCAATGTGTGAGCAGCAACTCTTTAGATTTGTTTTACTGCAGGCACATAGACTTAAAGTGTACCTGTCAAAAAAACGAAAAAAAAAAAATGTAAAAAAATTATATATATATATATATATATATATATATATATATATATATATATTACTCAGTACCTAATACTGACTGTGTATATCTAATTTTTATGCCTCTATCATAGAAAAACCCTCTTTTCATTAGCTCACAGTGCAAGAAATCCTCTCAGGGGAAGGGGCGTGTCCTCCCTTGTGGTGGTGGCAGGTGATTGGTGTGTGGTGGGAGGGGTCATGTCCCTCCCTTGTGGTGGTGTGAGGTGATTGGTGTTTGGTGGGAGGGGTCGTGTCCCTCTCTTGTGGTGGTAGGAGGTGATCGGTGTGTCAGCCTTGTCCATGACTCATCTTTTGTCCATGACTCATGGACAAGCCTGATGCTGCTTCAGGACTGGTTAGTGTCCCACTAGGTATGGGGACCCCCTAGTGGTGGGATTTTCAGTAGCCTTTTTATTTATTAAATATTCAAAACATTTTAAACATATTAGAAAAGGTCTTTAATTTTCATCTGTAACAACATAGAAACAGTTTTTGGATCCGACAGTGCCCATTTAAAGAACCTTATGACTTTTTGTTTTCTTTGGGAGAGTCTTGTAAGCATGCTCTGTGACCTGTGCACATGGAGAAGAGGAAGGATGAGCTGAGCTGCGTCTATCATCTATTGTCAGAGGTGTGATCCTGTTTTTATCTGCCTCCATCTTTATAGCCCAGATGTTACTTTGGTGTTTTGTTATAAACCTGATGATAATGAGATGACATCTATAAAATATGAACTGTCAGTCTATTGTGTGGCAGGTGTGAAAGCTGCAAAGTTTTAGGATTTTGGTAATATAGATCGTGACATGAAAAAAAAACATATATCAAAAAGTGCTAATGCTAGATGTCACATAGGCAGAGAGCACAATCTAGTTGTTAACATTCATCATACAGAGCGATGCTTAATAGTAAGTGTGTCCCTATGAATTAACTATATTTCTGCATAAATTTGACCTAAAACAACATCAAAATGTTTACAGACTTAAAAGTAAATAAAAAGAACCAAAAAAACAAAAAAAACTATATATAGGTATATATATATATATATATATATATATATATATATATATATATATATATAAATATATATATATATACACACAATTTGGTCATTTATTGATTGAGGGAAATTGTCAGAGATCATATATTTGAACCTCTGCTTTCAGTATCTGGTATGACCCCCCCATGTGCAGCAATAATTGTATCTAACCGTTTCCAGTAAATGTTGGTCAGTCCTGCACAGCGGCTTGGGGAATGTTTAGCCCATTTCTCTGTATGAAACAACTTACATTGGTAGAATTCCTTCAGGTCCTACTAATCTTTTGGATTAAAGGGGTATTCCAGGATTTTTTTTTTATTTGACTGTGCTACAAAGGCTATTAAGTTAAGTGTCATTCATAATATAGTGTCTGTACCTGTGTTTGATGGCTGGTCTCATAATTCTTATGTGATCTTTGCCTGGTTGTTTATCTTTAGCAGCATACAAAATCAGTGTTGTCCTTTTCCATGTGGCAGTGCGGCCTGAGACAATGCATCACAAGTCAGGTGTTGAAAAGGAGCCTGTCTGTGCTTCAATGGGTGGAGCGACCGCTGAGTGGGAGGGAGAACATTCTCCACAGGGCTGCAGGGAATTGTAGTTTCAAGCACAGCACCCATGGAAGGGAGCCTAGCTGTTCTGCAATGGGTGGAGTGGCTGATGTGTGAGAGGGAGATGTCACTTCCCACCTAGTAAAAAGGGATCCTGGGGATTTTAGTCTGAGGGAGGGCACAGAAACAGGAAGTAGCCAGTTCACAAAAACAAGCCAGCAGGGTGATGGGGACACAGGATACGGACATTTATCACCAGCAAAAGTAAAGATCCTTGGTAAGTAAGGTAATATGTCTATTACTGACTTACATGTATTTAGTAAAGTCATGTTATGTTGGATATCCTCTTTAAAGGGAACCAAGCACTAGATTTAACCATATATAATGCTTGTCAGTTGTCCCTTAGGTGGGCAGCTGTATTTGCAGAGTCCCGTCGCTATGGCCATAGTGATGTCATTTTGGCGTGATTGACGGCCCATGTCACTCCTCTGCTCCATCAGCTTAGCGAGCAGAGCGATGATGCGGGCCATCAATCAAGCCAAGGGGGCGTCACAATGGCTGGAGCGACGGGGCTAGGTAGGTACAGCTGCCTGCTTACAATCTTCCTATCCTCACCCTCACTGCGGGCAAAAACATCCCCTGGGGATTGTGTGGATAAACATCTTACCATATATAACGCATTGCCAAGGATAATATACGGTACAATCTAGTGCTTTGTTCCCTCTAAGGTCAGGACATTAATAATAGCAAACCGTCCTGGCACAGATGCAGGACAACAATCCCATACTATGATACTGCCAACACTGTGATTCACAGATGGTAAGAGGTTTGATGCTGAAGTGTAGTGTTTTCTTTTCTCCACACATAACACTCCTCATTTAAACCAAAAAGGTTGTTTTTGGTCCAATTTGTTTACAAACTTAAAGGGGTATTCCGGCCTTAGACCTCTTGGGACCCCTACGAGCAGACATCTTATCCCTTATCCTTTGGATAGGGGATAAGATGTCTAAGGCTGGAATACCCCTTTAAGGATCCCTCGGACATGACAACTTTGCATACATTATCTAGACCATGGAACTGAAGTTATTGCACCTACCTGCTTTCTGTAATTTATATTTCTTTACTGCACCAACCAAAATGGCTCCAGAAATCTTCTACTGAAGTTCATCTGCGATACAATTTATACTTTCCTTTACAGATATAGCTGGAACCCAATGTACAGCTCTACAGAGAAGAATAAATCAAGTCAATTTTAGGTTCAACAATAGTGTAAGCTTTCCTGGAAATGTGCTCGCAGAGAGGTGCGGGATGGTCACATCCAACTGATTCGTGGTCTGCTCCTCAATGTATGGGGTGGGTGAAGGTGACAGAGGACAGTGTGACGCCAGTAGCTTTCACATTGCTTAATATGTTTGTTTTTTGCTGTTTTTCTAAGATCCCCAGATTTTTTTTTGTCATCTTCACATTTTTTTTTTCTGGAGAAGGGAGGGGGGGCTTGCAACATCTTTTTTTCCCTTGGAAAATCACAGCATGGTCAGTTTTTCTATATGTTTTCCCCATTCACAGCATTGAATACTTTATGTAAAAACTGCACTTTGCTAGAACTGTTTATTTAAAGGGGTACTCCGCTGCTCAGCGTTTGGAACAAACTGTCCGAACGCTGGAGCCGGGATCTCGTGATGTCATAGCTCTGCCCCCTCACAACATCACGCCCCTCCCCCTCAATGCAAGTCTATGGGAGGGGGCGTGGCAGCTGTCACGCCCCCTCCCATAAACTTGCATTGAGGGGGCAGGACGCGACGTCATGAGGGGGCGGGGCTATGACGTCACGAGCTCCCGGCGCCAGCGTTCGGACAGTTTGTTCCAAACACTGAGCAGCGGAGTACCCCTCGAACACAATGGCTCGGTGGTTAGCCCTATTGTCTTGTAGCATTGGGACCCTGGGGTCCAATCTTACCATAGACAATTGGGGAGATTTATCAAAACCTGTCCACAGGAAAAGTTGCCCAGTTGTCCATGGCAACCAATCAGATCGCTTCTTTCATTTTTAATGTCTGCACAGAGTTTTCATGTTCTTCCCATGTTTGGGTGGGTTTCCTTTGGCTACCCTGGTTTTCTTTTAATAATAATAATTTATTAATAATAATTTAATAATTTATTTATTTATATAGCGCCTACAGATTCCGCAGCGCTTTTACACTCTAGAACATACATGAACTGTTGGTCAGTAGGCAAATAGGTGAATGCACATGTAAGTATATGTAATGAAATGTATAGTAAATATATAAGTGCACTAAAGTCTATTGGCATCACAGGATAACATTCAAGATGACAAAGAAGTTTCCTATAGAAGGAATTAAAGGGGTATTCCAGGAAAAAAACTTTTTATATATATATCAACTGGCTCCAGAAAGTTAATCAGATTTGTAAATTACTTCTATTAAAAAATCTTAATCCTTTCAGTACTTATGAGCTTCTGAAGTTATGGGTGTTATTTTCTGTCTAAGTGCTCTCTGATGACACCTGTCTCGGGAAACGCCCAGTTTAGAAGAGGTTTGCTATGGGGATTTGCTTCTAAACTAGGCTTTTCCCGAGACAGGTGTCATCAGAGAGGACTTAGACAGAAAAGAACAACCTTAACTTCAGAAACTCATAAGTACTGAAAGGATTAACATTTTTTAATAGAAGTAATTTACAAATCTGTTTAACTTTCTGGAGCCAGTTGATCTATAAAAATTTTTTTTTTTTTCCTGGATAACCCCTTTAAGTTTACATAGAGCAGAATACAGGGATTAAAAATGAGCCAGTGCAAGAAAATTACATACCTATAATGCATGTACTGTATATCACAGGGATGAGGTTCAGACCGTGTGCGTTGCATCATCTTATATTCCGGTATAAGTTATCGGCTATTTATCCCCCTCGACACCGCTGCAGATCATTGATTTAAAGCGGGCGCTTTAAATCAATGCACTGCAGTGGCTTTTGCGGTGTCATAGGCCGCCGCCACCACCACCACCCGCTTCTATCGCCCTACCTGTCAGGGTGGTCCGGGCTATCCATCCTTCCTTCCTGTAGTGTCCGGCGGCATTCCGGGTGGAGGGTGAACCGGTCCGGGATGTCCTTCTTCTCCGGGGGTCATCTTCTCCACTCCGGGCAGGCTCCGGCCTAGTACGCTGCATAGACGCCGCTGCACAGTGATGCCCGTGTGCAGCGACGCACCTGACTTCACGGCGTAGCGGCGTCTATGCAGCGTACTAGGCTGGAGCCTGCCCGGAGTGGAGAAGATGACCCCCGGAGAAGGACAGCCCGGACAGGTTCACCCTCCACCCGGAATGACGCCGGACACTACAGGAAGGATGGATGGCCCGGACCACCCCCATTACGGGAAAGTTTAATTTTTTTTTATTGACTCGGAGGGTGGGGGAGGGGCCCGACCGGAATAGCGGTATGGGCAAAAATCCATACCGGTATACCGCCCAGCACTACGGTGGGTGGTGCGAAGCGGTGTGATGGGTCGGGGGAGCGGTCGCGGTGCGGCGGGGCGGTCACGGTGCGGTGGGTCGGGGGGCGGTCGCGGTGCGGTGGGGCGGTGCGGGGGGCGGGGCATTATCAGCTTATTGGCAAGGTAATTGCCGATACCGATAATGCCCAAAATCGTGATTATCGGCCATACCGACAATCATCGGCCATACCGACAATCTGTCGATCCCTATTATATATATATATATATATATATATATATATATATATATATATATATATATATATATATTCATATGAACACGCTAGTAGGTGTTTTCTCTAGGATGCATATGGAATCTGGCAAAAAAAAAAAAAAAAAAAATATTGTGGCCTTTTCCAACTAATGATGTATTATAAAGCAATATCTACTGAATACGTACCACATGCAGGCACAATGAAATGACACACTGTGTGCCTATAACTCCATAACAGTAAACCACAAGGACTCAGGAATTAATGCTGTTTGTTATACCATAGCTACTCAGGGCCGGTGCAAGGATTTCTGCCTACACAAGTAAAGCTCCATTTTGTTGGCCATTTGTTTTTTGCGCCATGAGCGGTACTTTTTAACGGTACCACTTTTGTGTAGTTGTGGCTTTTTGATCACTTTTTTATTAAGTTTTATTTTGGGATGTAATGTAACCAAATATCTGCACTTTTGGCGTTTGGAATTTTTTTTGTGTGTTTATGCCGCTCACCATGCAAGATCATAAACATAATAATTTAATAGTTCAGAAAATTATGCACGCGTCGATACCAAATATGTGTATATTTTCTTGTTTTTACTGTGTTTTGTTTAAAAAAATTACAAAAGAGAGGGGGTGATTTGAATTTGCATTAGGAAAGGGATTTTATTATATTTTAAAAACATTTTTTTTTAACTTATTTTCCCACACCCTTGGGGCCTATCATAAACCATCATTAGATGACTTACATAGATCAATGCAATGTTGATACATTACATTGATCCATGAAATCTGTGCTTGATTGCTAAGGGCTACCAAAATTACAGAGCCAGGGAAGACAGATGCCAAGGACATGGTAAAGCCCTGGGCTTCCCTAGCAACCGATAGTCCCCCTGCCATGACATAACAGGGGGGGGTGGGGTGGCTATGGGACCACTAGACACCAGGAAATAGCGACATTTAATGTTTAAATACAGTGATCTCTATAGATCACTGTGTTTAATCAGTTAAATGACAGACATCGGAGCGATCTCCCGATTATGACCCGGACTCGACCCGCGGGCCCGTGTCATGTTTGAGAGTGAGCCCTAAGTTGTCCCTAACAACAGAATATATAAAGGCAAACAGAACAGAATATAGTGTACTAACAAACAATTCAGAAACCGGTATACAGATAAATGGCTAAATGAACTAGACAAGGTATAGAATGAGTAAACAGCAGAAACCAGAAAATGCAGGGGATGAACAGATGAACTGAATGTTAAACACTAAACAGATTAGGAAAATAAAACACTGTTCACACTGGACTACGATAAATAACATAAACAGATTAAGTTCAGAGGACACAGATCAGTGAGTCAGTACAGAGGACACTAAAGACCAATGGTAAAGCACAGAGGAAACACTAGAGCCAGTGATCATGTACTCTATGATCAGTGCATGTACTATAAACTCGAAATATCAGCAATTATAAAAACAGATACAAGAAAACCAAACTCCTCAATGTGAAGGAACACAGGTCAGGATACTAGACATGATATTTTTCAAGATACAAGACAGGATATATTCAAAACCCAAACTCCACAATGTGGAGGGACACAGATCAGGATACTCACAGTGTGAACACAGACTAAGAAATAAGGTACAAGCAGAACGGACATTAATAACAACAATAATCCTACGGACTAAAATCAATAATAATTAGGACTAATAACCATGGTTATAACTCAGACATATTACAAGATAAATACAAGGTGCATGATAAAACAGACATGGTCAGAATTGCACAAATCAACAGCAAGGGATACAGGCTGAGCTGGGGATTTAAAGCAACAACCGAACTGCAATAGAGTGAAAGCATTAACTCTTTCAAGTCTAGAAAGAAATCACACAGAAACTGCTCAGACATAAAAACCAATGTCTGTACAGAGCCAAAGACAGAAAAACACAAAAACAGACATTACACACTGAGCCTGTAGCTACTGATATAATTTAACAAATCACTATCATCTCCATGTTTTCTAAAGATATACATGGTTAATTTTTTTGTCTGTTTTTGTTATTTTATATTTTATCTTTATTTTGTATCCCAAAAGCCTCTTCTGCCGCCGTCCCTTTCCTCCCATACTCCTAATCATTATTGATTTTCTGTTCGGTGCCGAGCAGATTAGCATTAAAAAGCTCTAATATTCAATTTATAATTAGTTGGAAATGTTAAAGCAGATGGATCCTGATGTCATGGAGGAATTCAATTTAGCTATTTAGAAATGCAATACTTTGGAGACTCTTTTTTCCTAATATTAGAGCTCGATTTAAAGTGCACCTCTTTTATGAAAAATAATTATAGTGCAGCATTGTGCGCAATTTATTTGTAATTTGGTGGCAGAATTACTAAGAACTCGTTCTCCTCCCTCGAGACCCCAACAGTGCATTAGTAGAAAGAACATCCATAACAACCATCTCCAGGATGAGACCCAGCACCGCAGAATCACATTACAATAGGTCTTGTGCAGGAGACAGGTGCTATGAAGAAGGAAGCTCTGTCGCCTAATGCACACATGCAGCAAGGTGTAGGGATAACAAGCACTTGGTAAAGGTATTGACAATTCTGCACTATAGTACTTTTTTTTTAAATAAAAGTGTCTAAAACTGTAGAGGTTCACTTTAACCGGTTGCCGTCTAAGGACGAGCCGGCTCATTCTAACACTGCAAGCGGTGTCTCAGGAGCCCGTGCCAGCCATACCAGCCGGCCCCCAGCTGATTCCTGTAGCTGGGGGCCATCGTTAATAGCCAACATGCAGTGATCGCCACTGCCGGCTATAAACCCTTTAGACAGCGGTGTTTAAAGGGACATTTAAACCATCCCTGGTGGTCCAGTTGGGTGGATGGCCCTCCAGCACAGGGGGCGATCCACCGTGGAGGTAGCCGGAGGGCTTACTTCTCCTGCTGTGGCTGTCCTGGCTCTGTGATTGATAGAGCCAGGCTTTATCAATCAGGCGCTGAGCACACAGATCAACGTGTTTCAAACTATACAAATATTATGTTATTAAACCGCACGGTCAATGGCATACACATAAAAAAGAATTTCAAAGTCCAAAATTGCGTATTTAGATCACTTTGTATACCTTAAAAAATTTTATAAAAAGCAATCAAAAAGTCTCATCAAAACAAAAATGGTCCCGAACTACAGATGACAGCACAAAAAAATTATCCCTCATACCACCTTGTATAGGGAAAAATAAGAAAACGTATAGGGGTCAGAAGATGGCAATTTTACACATACTAATTTTGGTGCATGTAGTAAAAAAAAAAAATATATAAAACCTATATAAATGAGGTATACTTGTAACCGTATATACCTACAGAATAAATATATGGTGTCATTTTTTTCCGAAAAGTGAACTGCATAAAATCGGAAGCCCCCAAAAGTTATAAAATTGCGTTTTGTTTTTCAGTTTTGCCCCACAAATATTGTTTTTTCTAGTTTTGCCGTAATTTTTTGGGTGAAATGATTGATGTCATTATAAAGTGCAATTGGTGTCGCAAAATTTAAAGCTTTATGATTATTAGAAGGTGATGAGAAAAAAACGAAAGTGCAAAAACTTAAAAACCTTGCATCCTTAAAGGGTTAAAGGGGTACGCCAGTGAAAAACAAATGTTTTCAAATCAACTGGTGTCAGAAACAGATTTGTAAATTTCTTCTATATAAAAATCTTAACCCTTCCAGTACTTATCATCTGCTGTATGCTCCAGAGGAAGTTGTGTAGTTCTTTCCAGTTTGACCACAGTGCTTTTTGCTGCCACCTCTGTCCATGTCAAGAACTGTCCAGAGCAGGAGCAAATCCCCATAGCAAACCTCTCCTGCTCTGGACCGAAGTACCCCTTTAAGCAAATGGAAGACGAGAGGGGCCTTCGGAATAGTGATTGTGGACCCTCATATGTGGATACAAGGTTTGAAGAAGTGCAGTCACTAAACTTGCTAGGGTCAATGGTAACTCCTGTTATTGAGCCCAAGTTTTTATGGGCTGAAAGACAGGTTTGGTGGTTTGGTAGTGGGGTTTTTCATCCCCTTCACTGGAACACTCCATTCCTTTAGGTTGGCCCCATCAGCTGTCCATCTATTGCAAGCTATAGAATTATGCAGGTACAACTCTGGAGGGGTCTGGCCATTTTTTGGTGCTATGATTAAAAACTTTGAGCATGTCCTGCACTCCTTTAATCACCTCTAATTACATCATTCTGGATAGGCCTTGAAGTATGGAGGTGAGGGGGAGCAGAGGAGCGAGAGGAGACTTTCTGAAGTAAAAATTATATTTTAATTACTTGGAATATTCCATCACTTCTGCTAATGAACCTGCCAGAGCTAAAAATTATAGAAATAGAAGGAAAATGTAATGATGAAAGACACTTTATTGTTAGCCCAGAAAACTGTTCTAGACTGTTTTTATTTAATGCAGATTTTTCTTAATTTCTGACTTATTGGATTCTTTCTGACTTATTGGATTCTTTATTGGATTCTTACTGACTTATTGGATTCTTTATTGAAGAAATCTTTTAGATAAATAGATAAATCGATAGATAGATAGATAGATAGATAGATGGAAAGAAAACAAAGATAGCCGTACTCCGTTTGAGATTAATTAGTTTGTGGCTTTATTCATCATGTTCATTTTCATGTCAGGAACTGTCCAGAGCAGGAGAGGTTTGCTATGGGGATTTGCTCCTACTCTGGACAGTTCCTGACATGGACAGAGGTGTCAGCAGAGAGCACTGTGGACAGACAGAAAATAAATTCAAAAAGAAAAGAACTTCCTCTGGAGCATACATCAGCTGATAAGTACTGGAAGCAGTAAGATTTTTAAATAGAAGTAATTTACAAATCTATTTAACTGTTTAACCAGTTGATTTAAAAAAAAAAAATTTTCCAACGAAATACTGGTTTAAGTCTGGGACGCGGTCACCCAACATATCTTTGGCTAAGTAGTGCTGCATTTGTTTCTCTTTGTATATAGATATATAGATAGATATGAGATAGATAGATAGATAGATAGATAGATAGATATACAGCAACAGAAGAATGCAGCAGCACACTGCCAGCACAAAGATATAGATGAAACATGAAAATGCAGTTAAAACATGGAGAGCTATACAGCTATGGTGTAATAGATGCAAATGTGAAACTATGAAATAGTGAGGCACTTAGCTCGCAGATTTGTCTCCGCCGGCGGTCAAATAGCTTGGACCGTCCCACCGCGATAAGGTGGCCTCATTGGGACGGACCCTACACTGTGAATATGCCTCTGTGTGAACAGTTCAGTAAGCATGGCAGGGTCTGGAACATCCAAGACACCTTATATACACACCTGATAGAGGTGGGTGGGGTCTATCAGGTGTGTATATATGGTGTCTTGGATGTTCAAGACCCTGCCATGCTTACTGAACTGTTCACACAGAGGCATATTCACAGTGTAGGGTCCGTCCCAATGAGGCCACCTTATCGCGGTGGGACGGACCAAGCTATTTGACCGCCGGCGGAGACAAATTTGCGAGCTAAGTGCCTCACTATTTCATAGTTTCACATTTGCATCTATTACACCATAGCTGTATAGCTCTCCATGTTTTAACTGCATATTCATGTTTCACCTATATCCTTGTGCTGGCAGTGTGCTGCTGCATTCTTCTGTTGCTGTATATCTAGCCTAGTAGCGTGCACCTGTAGGCCAGGTCCATATAATAGTTTGGTATCAACTAAAGTGCTGGCTGACTTATTCTTTGTCTGTATTGTACATACGGGGGAGTGGCTACCTCCATGTTGGCCTTGCACCCCACCCACCTCTATCAGGTGTGTATATAAGGTGTCTTGGATGTCCCAGACCCTGCCATGCTTACTGAACTGTTCACACAGAGGCATATTCACAGTGTAGGGTCCGTCCCATTAAGGCCACCTTATCGCGGTGGGACGGTCCAAGCTATTTGACCGCCGGCGGAGACAAATTTGCGAGCTAAGTGCCTCACTATTTCATAGTTTCACATTTGCATCTATTACACCATAGCTGTATAGCTCACCATGTTTTAACTGCATATTCATGTTTCACCTATATCCTTGTGCTGGCAGTGTGCTGCTGCATTCTTCTGTTGCTGTATATCTAGCCTAGTAGCGTGCACCTGTAGGCCAGGTCCATATAATAGTTTGGTATCAACTAAAGTGCTGGCTGACTTATTCTTTGTCTAGATAGATAAATAGATAGATAGATAGATATGAGATAGATATATAGATAGATATGAGATAGATATATAGATAGATATGAGATAGATAGATATGAGATAGATAGATAGATAGATATGAGATAGATAGATATGAGATAGATAGATATATATGAGATAGGTAGATATGAGATAGATAGATAGATAGATATGAGATAGATAGATATGAGATAGATAGATTGATAGATATGAGATAGATAGATAGACATGGGATAGATAGACAGATATGAGATAGATAGATATGAGATAGATAGATAGATATGAGATAGATAGATTTGAGATAGATAGATAGATAGATAGATAGGAGGTAAACATATAGATGTACATATGTTTCAGTTAATGCACTACTTTACATAGATATTCTAGATATTCAGCTAATTCTTTCTTCTTCCTTGTCTTTTACACTCTCGATTCTTGATTTCCCCTACGAGTCCTCTGCTATGCTTCTAAGCAATCATTATGAAGATGTTTAACCAGGATGGAAGTACACGGGAAAGCCACTTTAATGTTCTTATTAAGAGCCCTCACACAGAGCAGATGGCCAAGAGGCTTTAACAACTTTTTTTTCCGTTTTTTAATCTCTGAAATCCAGTAATTTATAATTGTCAGTTTAAACACTGTCTGAAGTGCTGCAGAAAGAAATGTGAAGACATCCAGAGGTGATGAGACACATAAGAGCTTGGATCCAGCTTAATACAAGGAATCATTGACAGCGGAATATCAGCACCGTAATCTGGTAATAGTCAGTATCAGGGTGCAATAAAGCGGCATCGTTTTTGCTTCAGTATTACAGCCTCGATATTTGAACGACCATTTGGTTTGACAGAGCCTACATCATCATATTGTTTTGACCAACTGGTCTTTTTCTGGACCACTTATCCAAAAAGGACAGACAGCTGACATTTTTATGGGCACATTGGAAAACTATAAAAGGCATTGAGTAATAAATGTTTATGCTCTAGAATTCTGGTAGGAACACATTCTTAGCATTTACTGGCTTGAATTGGAGCATTAGTGTTTAAAGATGACCTACCATCTCTTTTAACATGTCTGTTTTAGAAAACAGTGGGACACTGCATACTCCCCCTCTGAAACAAAGCAATACTTGATGGTCAACATTTGGAGCATCTTTTTCTTAAAACACTGTGTTTGGTTCCTATTTCATTCCTCCTGAAAATGTATTGATAAATTGACACGTGAAAATTATTACTCCCATTATCAAGGGGTAAGAGTGTTGGACTAGGTAAGGACACTTCCTCTCAAAGGAAAAAAACATTTTCAGATAAAATAAAGAAGGAATGGTGCAATACAATTTGTAATGCCCCAACGGGTGTGGATCTTTTGTGCCACTTACCAGCTTGACTTTGAGTCAAACTTGAATGCAGAGTCTAAGTATTCCCCTGGTTTTCATCCTTCATCCAACCCAAGGATACAGAAGCTGGATTTTTTGCTGTAGGGGAGATACCAGGTGAGTACCACAAGATTGGTGCCAGTTAGGCTGACCAGAACAGGGATACGAGCAAGAGGGTTGAACTGACACTGTGGGTGGTAGTAATGCAGCAGAGTACAATGCAGCAGAGCTGAGTTGGTGTTTTAGCAAAGCTGAGTTGCTCAGATACAGCCAGGTGGTGCAGGCTTGATGAGAGCTAAGGTAAGGTCAAACGGTCCAGGTCATGGACTGGAGGATCCACTAGGTACAACAAAATCAGACAGAGGCAGAGTCAGGTCAGGTAACATACGTTAACCAATCCCATGCCCTCACTAGGTGTTACTTCCATATATTTATATTGCTTATGCAGGCATCACGGCTCTGGAAAACACCTAATTAATTGGAGGTGCCAGGTATTGGACTTCCAACAATCAGATAGTGACAACACTGCAGACAGACACTGCATACTGAGGTTATGTCATCAATAAAAAAAAAGGACAGGAAAGCTCATTGTAAGGTTCGGCTCATACACAGGATTTTGATCAGTATTTGGTCCTCATTTTGGTCAGTTTTTGTTTAGCCAAATCCAGTAGTGGAACCAACACATAGAAAAAATAGAACAGGAAGGTTTACTTAAAGGGGTATTTCAGGATTTTTTTATTTTTTTTATTTGACTAATCTACCGGGGCTGTAAAGTTAGTGTAGTTCATAATATAGTAGTTCATAAGTGTCTGTACCTGTGTGTGATGGTTTTCTCACAATTCTGTGATTTTCACCCCAATATTTATCTTTAACAGCATACAAAATTACTGTTGTCTTAGATTTTACCCCGGCTGAGACCTGACTCACTAGTCATCTGATGACAGGGAGCCTGTCTGCTTCAATGGGTGGAGCGATCGCTTGGTGGGAGAGAGATCAATCTGCAACTAATGCAACAGCTGTAGGCACCCTGATTGAAAACCACAGGTCTTTTGAATGGATGCAGCTCATTTATGTTTCAATGGGTGGGGTGGCTGATGTGTGGGAGGGAGTTGAGGGAGTTGTGGGATTTGTAGTAAAAAAAAATAAAAGTCAAACAGGAAATACCTGTTTGCAAAAAGCTAGCCACGGTGTTATGGTAAGATCACAACATAGCCATTTAGCCCCAAGACAAGCGCAGATCCTTCCTAAGTATTTCCATTACTGTCTGGCAGGTACGTACTAAAATCCCCTTATGGTGGATAACCCCTTTAATTTTATGTGTTTTGGATTCACGCCTTATTTTGGTTAACCCCTTAAAGGGGCTCTCCCTTGTTTATACTGTTTTTTGTTATTATGTTTGTGTGTTATGTGTGTATAAGTATGTGTTTTTTTATGTGTGTTGTGATTATGTATATATGTATTTTTTTACCTTTTGTGAAGATCCGGAAGCTGGCCCCTTTTTCTTCCAGTGGCTTGCTGTGTACCTCGGCCTCCGCCATGTTGTGTTCGGTAAGTGGGATGTCGGGGGGTGTGTTCTTGCTTTTGTCCTTCCTATCTTCTGACGTCCGAGGCAAATCTTTTCTTCCTGTTTCTTCCGTGGCTCAGCGACGAATCTGCGGCCTCTTCCGGCGCATGCGCAGGTAGTTTTTTTTTTTTTTTACCTATAAAGTTTTTTTTGTCTAATTGACAAACTGTCTGCGCATGCGCGAGTACGCAAGTGCTACGCTAACAGCGTAGCGTACGTTAGGTCTACGCTAATAGCGTAGCTTCGCGCAAGCGCAGACAGTTTGTCAATTAGCCAAAAAAAACTTTATTGGTAAGAAGAAAAAAAAACTACCTGCGCATGCGCCGGAAGAGGCCGCAGATTCATCGCTGAGCCACGGAAGAAACAGGAAGAAAAGATTTTCCTCGGACGTCAGAAGATAGGAAGGACAGAAGCAAGAACACACACCCCCGACAGCCCACTTACCGAACACAACATGGCGGAGGCCGAGGTACACAGCAAGCCACTGGAAGAAAAAGGGGCCAGCTTCCGTATCTTCACAAAAGGTAAGAAAATACATATATACATAATCACAACACACATAAAAAAACACATACTTATACACACAAACGTAATAACAAAAAACAGTATAAACAAGTGAGAACCCCTTTAAGGACTCAGGGTTTTTCCGTTTTTGCACTTTCATTACCTTTTAAAAATAATAACCCTTAAAAATTTCCACCTAAAAATCCATATTATGGCTTATTTTTTTTGCATCACCAATTCTTCTTTGCAGTGACATTAGTCATTTTACCCAAAAATTCACGGCAAAACGGAAAAAAAAATCATTGTGCGACAAAAGAAGAAAAGAAGAAAAACGCCATTTTGTAACTTTTGGGGGCTTCCGTTTCTACGCAGTGCATATTTTGGCAAAAATGACACCTTATCATTATTCTGTAGGTCCATACGGTTAAAATGATACCCTACTTATATAGGTTTGATTTTGTCGTACTTCTGGAAAAAATCATAACTACATGCAGGAAAATTTATACGTTTAAAAATGTCATCTTCTGACCCCTATAACTTTTTTATTTTTCCACGTACGGGGCGGTATGAGGACTCATTTTTTGCACCGTGATCTGAAGTTTTTATCGGTATGATTTTTGTTTTGATCAGACTTTTTGATCATTTTTTATTCATTTTTTAATGGTGTAAAAAGTGAGCAAAGTACGCTTTTTTGGACTTTGGAATTTTTTTTACGTGTACGCCATTGACCGTGCTTTTTAATTAATGATGTATTTTTATAGTTCGGACATTTACGCACGCGACGATATGACATATGTTTATTTTTATTTACACTGTTTTATTTTTTTTATGGGAAAAAGGGGGTGATTCAAACTTTTATTAGGGAAGGGGTTAAATGACTTTTATTAACACTTTTTTTTTACTTTTTTTTTGCAGTGTTATAGGTTCCATAGGGACCTATAACACTGCACACACTGATCTTCTACACAGATCACAGGCGTGTATTAACACGCCTGTGATCAGTGTTATTGGCGCTTGACTGCTCCTGCCTGGATCTCAGGCACGGAGCAGTCATTCGTCGATCGGACACCGAGGAGGCAGGTAAGGTCCCTCCCGGTGTCCTGTAAGCTGTTCGGGATGCCGCAATTTCACCGCGGTGGTCCCGAACAGCCTGACCGACTAGCCGGGATACTTTCACTTTCACTTTAGAAGCTGCGGTCAGCTTTGACCGCCGCTTCTAAAGGGTTAATACCGCACATTGCCGCGATCAGCAATGTGTGGTATTAGCCGCGGGTCCCGGCCTTTGATGAGTGCCGGGACCGACGCAGGACGTAAATATACGTCCTGCGTCGTTAAGGGGTTAAAAATACCAACCAAACTATTGACTAAAAAAACTATATGTGAACCCAACCTAAAGCTTGATGATAAATTGGTGTTTTTCCTATATGAAGTTGACAGATATGTATTAAAACGTACCTGACATAAAAGTCATATGTTACTCAGTACTTAATCTTGATCATGTACGTATCATTTTTATGTGTCTAGCACCTATATTTCTCTCACAAATACCTTCTAGCTGTTGCTCATTTGGTTTGTCATCCCTTTAATTTGTCATTGCTTTGAAGGGAGCGTGTCCTCACTCTGCATGACTCATCTTCCTCCCTGAGTCTGCTGTACTGTACTGGGCTTCTTCATCCAATCACTGCAGGCTGCTTGGTAACCCCCTCCTCTCTGTTTTCATACTGTAGTCTGATAAACAGGACAGGAGTGAGGACAGAGCATTGCTAGTCCCACCCTTACTTACTGGACTTTGTCCCTGTCTGTGCTTCAGCTGGGACAAAGATGATGCTGCAGCTGAACAGGATTGTGTCCTGGATGGTATGGGGACCCCTAGTGGTCTTTTTTTTTATAAGCTATGATTCTATGAAAATGAAATTACAGTTTCTGATGAAGTATAGTAGAAAAGTAAATGTTTTGCCAACATGAAAAACATTTATAAAAGCTTTTGAATCTGACAGTGCCCGTTCAAAGAGCAATTTCCCAGGCATGGTCCGTTCTATGAGGCGTGCCATATATGCTTTATTAAGGTGAGGGAAACAATGGCGCACAGATGGTACACTGACACTTTTTATTTTCTTGCTTGTAAAGTGGAATTGTTTTTATAGATTTGATTGTCAGGCGCCCCGGCTGTTAGCGCTTGGGTTCTCCATTAGCTCCTGATTTTTCGTCTCTCTAGGAGATAATTACCTAATTGAGCCATTAATTACTCCGGAATTTTTTGCCTGTATTACTTGTCTTTCAAAATTTTGGGGATTTGTCTTTGTGTCAGGTATTTGTCAGGGGATGAATCACTGACTGTCATTTGTCTTAGCAGAGGAAATGAGTTTGTCAAGTGTGGGCTACAGCCTTACCTTCAGCATCGGGAACAATAGCCGCAGCCGAGATTGTGGGGGTCCCCAGCAGCCGGACCCTCGCGATCAGACATGTTATCCCCTATCCTTTGGTTAGCAGATAAGATGTCTAGGGGCAGAGTACCCCTTTAAAGGGGTACTCCACTGGAAAACATAATTTTTTTTAGCTCAACTGGTGCCAGAAAATGTAACAGATTTGTAAATTATTTCTATTTAAAAATCTTGATCCTTCCAGTACTTATCAGCTGCTATATTCTCCACGGGAAGTTATTTTCTTTTTGAATTTTCTTTCTGTATGACCACAAGAGCTCTCTGCTGACACCTCTGTTCATTTTAGGAACTGTCCAGAATACAAGCAAATCCCCATAGCAAACCTCTCCTGCTCTGGACAGTTCCTAAAATGGGCAGAGGTGTCAGCAGAGAGCACTGTAGTCAGATAGAAAGGAAGTTCAAAAAGAAAAGAACTTCCTGTGGAGAATATAGCAGCTGATAAGTACGGGCACCAGTTGATTTAAAAAAAAACAACGTTTTCCAGTGGAGTACCCCTTTAAGGCCAAAATGGCCATAAGAGGTTAAAGGGTTAAATGCCTAAATTTGCTTTAAATAAAATTAATTAAATGCATTCTCTTTAAGTATTATAAAAAGGCATGTGGTAGGCGTGGGGCCTTGATTTTAATACTCCTCTGCCCAAGCCAATTATATGACGTAGATTACATGACATTGAATTCTATCTAGTCACCAATCGCACCAGCACTAAGCGGGTTAAAGACACCATATGGCAGATAGTTCTATACTTTTATAGTAGCAGACAGTGGGCGACATATGGCACTATATAGCACACAGTAACACACGTAACATGTTCCCAGTGTATAGGGAAGTGGTGGTGTCTTAAAGGGGTACTCCGGTGGAAAACTTTTTTTTTTTTTTTTTTTAATCAACTAGTGCCAGAAAGTTAAACCGATTTGTAAATGACTTCTATTAAAAAAATCTTAATCCTTCCAGTACTTATTAGCTTCTGAAAACTGCAGAATTTTATTTTTCTTTTTGGAACACAGAGCTCTCTTCTGACATCATGAGCTCAGTGCTCTCTGCTGACATCTCTGTCCATTTTAGGAACTGTCCAGAGCAGCATATGTTTGCTATGGGGATTTTCTCCTACTCTGGACAGTTCTTAAAATGAAAAGCTTCGTTATAACCAGGATTCATGGCGCTGAGCGGAGCAAGGAGTCACAGAGCCAGGATACAATCCATACGATTTAATTCCAATAATGCAACGCGTTTCGCTGCGCATGCGCAGCTTCATCAGGCATCATGCTAAGGCTGCAGACGGTTCTTATCCAACTACACACCTTTACCATTGTTGTGTATTTTGTTGCACAACCTCCTCTGGTAAGCGGTACTAAATCTTCTTTTACTTTACCCTTACCATCTACGTTACTCCACAAGGAGCGCCTTTTCTTGCTTTTTTATTTCAGTTC
The DNA here is from genome assembly GCF_029499605.1 of Hyla sarda. NCBI lineage: Eukaryota > Metazoa > Chordata > Amphibia > Anura > Hylidae > Hyla > Hyla sarda. Next base: position 35,077,322 of record NC_079196.1, read on the forward strand.
TTAAAGGGGTACTCCGGTGAAAAACTTTTTTTTTTTCAAATCAACTGGTGCCAGAAAGTTAAACAGATTTGTAAATTAGTATAAAGGAGTTGGAGAGGCTCTTGTCCGACTACCCACCAAATAAACCCGGGCTACCTAATTAGACACCTATACCCAAGGTGTCAAAATGTAGTTTGTCTGTAGAAATATATATATTAGGGCTCAGGGTTTGAGACAACTGGACAGGTAGTAATTCAGTTTATTAATAATATGCAATGTGGCAATAGAATATAAAATAAATGCAAATAGCAGCAACTGCGTCTCACAGGGCCCTTGTGTAGGCGCAGCACTAACTATTAAAAACTATAACATTTGTATAGCATAATGTATAAAATATTAAAAAACCTTATAAAAGATTATTATAAAAATAGAGACCACCGTAAATATATATAGGGAGAGGAATCTGGGTGGGAGAGTCTTAGTCCATCCACAATAGTCAATTATCTCCTCTCTTGAAAAGTCCTGCTAATATAGACAGATAGACAGATATTTTTGTAACCAATAGCAACCATAAGGTTAGTAACCCGTAGCAACCATTCAAATGTGTGCGGCTATAGTGGTAGTTCGCAATTCAACACTTTAGCAGATAATATACTTGCTATTTGCAGACAATGTTCAACGTAAAAGCTAGTGTGCAGTCACTATTAATATGCATGCATATTTTTACGATACTTTGTATCTCACCGCTTCCGGACACTGATGCGCTGAACTTCACGGGGATGCTGCGATCTCCTCCTGTTGCGCTATGGAATCCTGCAGTGTGTTAACACTGAGTGGCTCTCTTGGCATGAGACAGCATCACCGGAGACTCGGCCGTCTCCCACAGTGGTGATGCTGGAAGATAGTGGGTTCCGGGTGGTGGTATTGCAGCGGTTAAGCGAGTAAGTACGTAGATATGCCGGTGGCGTCCTTGTGGCAGCGTGGCGTTGATGTCTCCTTTACCGGGTGTCGGGTGATTGACAGTTTTTTTCCCGGTATCGGACTGCTAGTTGCTAAGCAGGGCAAGTATACTGGTGGTGTCAATAGATATTAAGGGGACGCTGGACGCGTTTCAGGACTGTCTCAGTCCTTTCTTCAGCAGCATCGGGCGGGGATTGGATCGGGATGCCTGCTGAAATCATTCAGCAGGCATCCCGTGCAAAGGCCCAGGGGGGTCATCAGACCCCCCCACATCGGCGATCGCAGAAAATCGCAAGTGAATTCACACTTGTAATTTGCCTGATACCGGGTCATTACGGGTCTATGGTGACCCGGAATAGAAGTGGGATCACGGGTGTCCATGACACCCACAATCCCCCTTACCGATACGGAGGCTGCGGGCGATGGGGATCAGCGGGCGGCGGCGGAGATCGCCGGGTGGCAACGTCGTGCGGCTGGATCCTACAGAAGCCGGTGAGTTGACTAGCGACATCTGGAGGGTACAGTCTGAGACCACTAGATAGTGGTCTCTAACTGTAGCCCTCCAGAAGTTGCAAAACTACAACTCCCAGCATGCCCAGACAGCTGTTTGGGCATGCTGGAATATGTAGTTTTGCAACAGGTGGAGGGCTACAATTTGAGACCACTATCTAGTGGTCTCTAAACTGTATCCCTCCAGATCTTGCAAAACTACAACTCCTAGCATGCCCAAACAGCTGTTTGCTGTCCGGGCATGCTGGGATTTGTAGTTTTGCAACAGCTGGAGGACCACAGTTTGGAGATCACTTTGCAGTGGTCTCTTAAACTGTAGCCCTCCAGATGTTGCAAAACTGCAAATAGCAGCATGCCCAAACAGCTGTCTCAGCATGCTGGGAGTTGTAGTTGCGTACCTCCAGCTGTTGCATAACTACATCTCCCAGCATGCCCTTTGGTGATTAGTACATGATGGGAGTTGTAGTTTTGCAACAGCTGGAGGCACACTGGTAGGAAAATACTGAGTTAGATAACAGAACCTAACTGAAGGTTTTCCAACCAGTGTGCCTCCAGCTGTTGCAAAGCTACAACTCCCAGCATGCACGGTCTGTCAGTGCATGCTGGGAGTTGTGGTTTTGAAACAGCTGGAGGTTTGCCCCCCCAGGTGAACGTACAGGGTACATTCACACGGGCAGGTTTACAGTACGTTTCTTGCTTCAAGTTTGGGCTGCGGCAAATTTTTTGCCGCAGCGCAAACTCCTAGCGGGAAACTCACTGTAACACGCCAGTGCGAACGTACCCTAAAAACACTACACTATACTACACTACACTAACACATAATTAAGAGTAAAACACCACATATACACCCCCTTACACTGCCCCCCCCAATAAAAATAAACGTATTTAAACGTATTGTACGGCAGTGTTTCCAAAATGGAGCCTCCAGCTGTTGCAAAACAACAACTCCCAGCATTTCTGGACAGCCACTGACTGTCCAGGCATGCTGGGAGTTTAGCAACAGCTGGAGGCACCCTGTTTGGGAATCACTGGCGTAGAATACCCCTATGTCCACCCCTTTGCAATCCCTAATTTAGTCCTCAAATGCGCATGGCGCTCTCTCACTTCAGAGCCCTGTCGTATTTCAAGGAAACAGTTTATGGGGTATCTCCGTACTCGGGAGAAATTACACTACAAATTTTGGGGGGCTTTTTCTCCTTTTACCCCTTATGAAAAGGAAAAGTTGGGGGCTACACCAGCTTGTTAGTGTAAAAAAATAAAAAAAATTTACACTAACATGCTGGTGTTGCCCCATACTTTTTATTTTCACAAGCGTTAAAAGGAAAAAAATGACCCCCAAAATTTGTAACTCAATTTCTCCTGAGTACAGAAATACCCCAGATGTGGTCGTAAAATGCTCTGCGGGCGCACAACAAGGCTCAGGAGTGAGAGCGCACCATGTACATTTGAGGTCTAAATTGGTGATTTGCACAGGGGTGGCCGATTTTACAGCGGTTCTGACATAAACGCAAAACAATAAATACCCACATGTGACCCCATTTTGGAAACTACACCCCTCATGTAATGTAATAAGGGGTACAGTGAGCATTTACGCCCCACAGGTGTCTGACAGATTTTTGGAACAGTGGTACGTGAAAATGAAAAATGTAATTCATTTGCACAGCCCACTGTTCCAAAGATCTGTCAAACGCCAGTGGGGTGTAAATACTCAATGCACCCCTTATTAAATTCTGTGAGCGGTGTAGTTTCCAAAATAGGGTCACATGTGGGGGGGTCCACTGTTCTGGCACCACGGGGGGGGGGGGGGAGGGGAGGGGCGGCTTTGTAAACGCACATGGCCCCTGACTTCCATTCCAAACTATCTTTTTCCCAAAAGCTCAATGGCGCTCCTTCTCTTCTGTGCATTGTAGTGCGCCATTAGAGCACTTGACGTCCACACATGGGGTATTTCCATACTCAGAAGAGATGGGGTTTAAAATTTGGGGGGGCATTTTGTCCTATTACCCCTTGTAAAAAAAAATAATTAGAGGGAAACTAGCATTTTAGTGAAAAAAAATAATAATCATTTACACATCCAACTTTCACGAAAAGTTGTCAAACACCTGTGGGGTGTTAAGACTCACTGGACCCCTTGTTACGTGCCTTGAGGGGTGTAGTTTCCAAAATAGTATGCCATGTGTTTTTTTTTTTTGCTGTCCTGGCACCATAGGGGCTTCCTAAATGCGACATGCCCCCCAAAAACCATTTCAGCAAATTGTGCTTTTCAAAAGCCAAATGTGACTCCTTCTCTTCTGAGCATTGTAGTTCGCCCGCAAAGCATTTCACGTCCTAACATGGGGTATTTCCATACTCAGAAGAGATGGGTTTACACATTTTGGGGGTCATTTTGTCCTATTACCCCTTGTAAAAAAATTCAAATTTGAGGGAAAACTATCATTTTAGTGAAAAAAAAATAAAAATTTCACATCCAACTTTAACGAAAAGTCGTCAAACACCTGTGGGGTGTTAAGGCTCACTGGACCCCTTGTTACGTGCCTTGAGGGGTATAGTTTCCAAAATAGTATGCCATGTGTTTTTTTTTTTGCTGTTCTGGCACCATAGGGGCTTCCTAAATGTGACATTCCCCCCAAAAACCATTTCAGAAAAACTCCCTCTCCAAAATCCCACTGCTGCTCCTTCCCTTTTGAGCCCTCTACTGCGCCCGCCGAACACTTTACATATACATATGAGGTATTTTCTTACTCGAGAGAAATTGGGTTAAACATTTTAGGAAGATTTCTCTCCTTTAACCCTTGTAAAAATTCAATAACTGGGTCTACAAGAACATGCCAGTGTAAAAAATGAAGATTTTGAATTTTCTCCTTCAATTTGCTGCTATTCTTGTGAAACCCCTAAAGGGTTAACAAACCTTTTGAATGTCATTTTGAATACTTGAGGGGTGCATTTTTTATAATCGGGTCATTTGTGGGGTATTTCTAATAAGAAGGCCCTTCAAGTCCACTTCAAAACAGAACTGGGCCCTGAAAAATTTCGCTTTAGAAATTTTTTTGAAGAATCGGAAAATTGCTGCTATACTTTGAAGCCCTCTGATGTCTTCCAAAGTAAAAACATGTCAACTTTATGATGCCAACATAGAGTAGACATATTGTATATGTGAATCAATATATAATTAAGCAGAGAGCTTCAAAGTTAAAAAAAAATGCTAAATTTTCAATTTTTTCTTAAAATTTTGGAATTTTTCACCAAGAAATGATGCAAGTGTCAACAAAATTTTACCACTAACATAAAGTAGAATATGTAAAGAAAAACAATCTCGGAATCAGAATGAAAGGTAAAAGCATCCCAGAGTTATTCATGTGACAGTGGTCAGATGTGCAAAAAATGGCTGTGTCCTACAGTGAAAATTGGCTGGGTCCTTAAGGGGTTAAAATGGACAGAGGTGTCAACAGAGAGCACTGTGGTCATGATGTCAGCAGAGAGCTCTGTGTTCCAAAAAGAAAATCATTTCTCCTGTAGTATTCAGCAGCTAATAAGTACTGGAAGGATTAAGATTTTTAATAGAAGTAATTTACAAATCTGTTTAACTTTCTGGCACCAGTTGATTTAAAAAAAAAAAAAAAAAGTTTTCCACCGGTGTACCCCTTTAACCCCTAAATGTCCAGTCTAATTTCTATGAAAGAGACAGTAACCCGACAGGTCCCTAATAGATACCTTATGCTTAACCGAAGCCGCTCATTATCAATAGTTAAAGGGGTACTCCGGTGAAAACCTTTTTTCTTTTAAATCAACTGGTGGCAGAAAGTTAAACATATTTGTAAATTACTTCTATTAAAAAATCTTAATCCTTCCTGTACTTATTAGCTGCTGAATGCTACAGAGGAAATTCCTTTCTTTTTGGAACACTGATGACATCACGAGCAAAGTGCTCTCTGCTGACATCTCTGTGCATTTTAGCAACCGTGCATAGCAGATGTATCCTAAGGGCAGCATGGTGGCTCAGTGGTTAGCACTGCTGCCTTGCAGCTCTGGGGCCTTGGGTTCAAATCCCACTAAGGACAACAATAAATAAAGAGTTATTATTATAATGACGTCAGCAAAGAGCACTTTGCTCGTGATGTCATCAGAGAGAATTCCAAAAAGAAAAGAATTTCCTCTGTAGTATTCAGCAGCTACTAAGTACAGGAAGGATTAAGATTTTTTAATAGAAGAAGTGATTTACAAATCTGTTTAACTTTCTGGCACCAGATGATTTAAAAGAAAAAAGGTTTTCACCGGAGTACCCCTTTAATGGAAGTGTTTTCCAACCAGGGTGCCTCCAGCTGTTGCAAAACTACAACCCCCAGCATGCCCGGACAGCCGAAGGCTGTCCGGGCATGCTGGGGGTTGTAGTTTTGCAACAGCTGGAGACACCCTGGTTGGAAAACACAGGTATACGGCATCTTCGGATATGATAATTTTATACTAAAGATTAGATTTTTTTCATGACGTTCAATATAAACGAATACATAATAAATAAAAAAATCCCAATCAAAATAACATCTCCTAATGAAGCCGCGCACTACGAGATTGTTACACAAGGCTTTTTCTATTTTTAAGAACAATTGACTGGAGAGTGAGGGAAGCGTTTGGCTGTGATGGTGCCAGCGTGCGAGGTTAGGGCCAGGTTTAGCACATAAAGAGACATTCATTTATATTGTTTCCATAGCAACGGGTTTATCTGTCAAAGCACAACATGAGGCTGGTAGACTGCATTAGGCTATCAACATTTCCATATCTTGACTTATAGGATTAAGAAATGACACATTTCTGTGTGTGTGTGCGCTAAACACAATAGAGACAGCTCTTCTTTCTTTAAAATCGGAGCAAAAATTACATTTGCCGAACAATTTTAGAAATTTTGCAAAAGCGTGCCCAGGATAGGTCCGGGAGTATGATCGCGCTCTTTACAAACATAGTGCATATTTATTCTGATGGTTATTAGCCCCAGACCCTGTAGATTTGCCTGGTGCTGATTATTATTATTGATAATAATAATAATATTATTAATTTTATATTATTATTATTAATAATTATCATAATATACATTTTATATTATTATTAATAATAATAATTATCATAATATTAATTATATATTATTATTATTGATGGTAATAATAATACTATTATTAATTTTATATTATTAGACTAATAATATAAAATTGATAATATTATTATTATTACTATCAATAATAATAATAATATATAATTAATATTATGATAATTATTATTATTAATAATAATAATAATAATATAAATGTATATTATGATAATTATTAACAATAATAATAATATACAATTATTATTATTATTATTATTATTCATATTAATATTATGATAATTATTAACAATACTAATAATATTAGCATTGTTAATAATTATCATAATATTAATTATATATTATTAGTATTATTGATAGTAATAATAATAATAATACGTTTATATTATTATTATTATTGTAAATAATTATCCATAAAATCACATTGTCTGATTTTAAAGAATTTATTTGCAAATTATGGTAGAAAATAAGTGTGGTAGCCCTCGGGGGGGGTGTATGGTAGCTGGGGTGTTGTTTAGGTAGATGAGGGGTTAAGGTTAAAGGGGTAGTCCAGTGGTGAAAAACGTATCCCCTATCCTAAGGATAGGGGATAAGTTTGAGATCGCAGGGGGTCCGACCGCTGGGGCCCCCTGCGATCACTCTGTACGGGGGCCAGGCTCTCCGGCCAGATAGCGGGTGTCGACCCCCGCACGAAGCGGTGGCTGACACGCCCCCTCAATACATCGCTATGGCAGAGCCTGAGATTGCCGAAGGCAGCACTCCGGCTCTGCCATAGAGTTGTATTAAGGGGGAGTGTTGGGCTTCGTGCGGGGGTCGACACGCCCCCTTCGTGCGGGCTGTCGGGGCCCCGTATAGGAGATCGCGGGGGGCCCCAGCGGTCGGACCCCTGCGATCTGCAACGTAACCCCTATCCTTAGGATAGGGGATAAGTTGTTCACCACTTGTTCACTACTGGACTACTCCTTTAACCCTATACTTCATGACGCCAGGCTGAGGGCTAGTATGCTGAGGTAATTCTCCGGCCCATCGCCGCCCTTCCCAGTAACGATAGGTGCATGCATAAAATGACTGAAGGTCCACAAGGTACTTGAACTTGAACTTGGATAAACTTTACTTAAATGATTGCGGTACATCCAATGAACAGTAACAGTCTCAGGAATACAGTCTCTATATAGATCAGTGACTGACAGTTCTTGCGGACCTTGAATAGTAATACAAGTCTCTGAATTTAGGGTAATTTGCGAAGATCCGTCCGGATTTAGGGGATAGATAAGGTCCGGTGATCTTGCAGAGTGCTTAGGGATTGATTACACTCACAATTCTGAATAGATCAGCCATTGCCGCAAGGCTCAGGCCTAACTCACTGCAGAAGATAGCTGCGCAGATCCTGCTTGTTGGACAGCCCGGGAACAAGAGAGATGCTTACGGATTGGCTGCACAGGAACAAGAGAGAGAAATCATGGCCGCCGCTCCCTTATATGGGCAGGGGCGGGGTTGTTTCTATTGGTCCGAATATCTGTCACTCACCGTCACAAAGCATGGTGGGCGCAATACGTCACAGGGACCTCCAAAGGTCCTTAAGCAAAAACCATAGAGTTTACCTGATGAGGTGACCCGCAGGTCCTGCTACGCTCCGGACAGGTATTTAACTATTTATATACATTTATACAGTCCTTTACATATAAATCCCAAATAATTACTAGACAACTAATACCTAGATGAGAGGTGACTAGGGGTGGACTAGACAGTAAGGACCCGACGTCCTAGGGACTCTGGCTATGGGGACCTATATACACAGGTACCGGATAGGATGCGGTACTAGGACACCACATAAGTATTTGGTCAATAACAAAAGTTCATCTCAATACTTTGTTATATACACTTTGTTGGCAAAGACAGAGGTCAAATGTTTTCTGCAAGTCTTCACAAGGTTTTCAAACACTGTTGCTTGTATTTTGGGGCTGTCACTGGGCAACACAGATTTTTAACTCTCTCCAAAGGTTTTCTATGGGGTTTAGATCTGGAGACTGGCTAAGCCACTCCAGGACCTTGAAATGCTTCTTACAAAGCCATTTCTTCGTTTCCAGGGCAGTGTGTTTGGGATCATTGTCCTGCTGAAAGACCCAGTCATGTTTCATCTTCAATGCCCTTGCTGATGGAAGGAGGTTTTCACTCAAAATCTCATGATACAAGGCCCCATTAATTCTTTCCTTTACACGGATGAGTCGTCCAGGTCCCTTAACAGAAAAACATCCCCAAAGCACTATGTTTCCACCCCCATGCTTCACAGTAGGTATGGTGTTCTTTGGATGCAACTCAGCATTCTTTCTCCTCCAAATGTGATGTTTTTACCAAAAAGTTCTACTTTCATCTGATTATATGACATTTTCCCAATACTCTTCTGGATCATCCAAATGCTCTCTAGAAAACTTCAGACAGGCCCCGATATGTACTGGCTTAAGCAGGGGGACACGTCTGGCACTGCATGATTTGAGTTCCTGGCGGCGTAGTGTGTTACTGATGGTATCCTTTGTTACTTTAGCCCTGGCTCTCTGCAGGTCATTTACTAGGTCTTCCTATGTGGTTCTGGGATTTTTGCTCACCATTCTTGTGATCATTTTGACACCACAGGGTGAGATCTTGTGTGGAGCCCCAGATCGAGGAAGATTATCAGTGGTCTTGTATGTCTTCTATTTTCTAATAGTTGCTCCCACAGTTGATTTCTTCACACCAAGCTGCTTGCCTATTGCAGATTCAGTCTTCCCAGCCTGGTGCAGGTCTACAATTTTGTTTCTGGTGTCCTTCGACAGCTCTTTGGTCTTGGCCATAGTGGAGTTTGGAGTGTGACTGTTTGAGGTTGTGGACAGGTGTCTTTTATACTTTTATTCAAACAGGAGCCATTAATACAGGTAAAGAGTGGAGGACAGAGGAGACTCTTAAAGAAGAAGCTACTGGTCTGTGAGAGCCAGAAATTTTGAATGTTTGTAGTTAACCAAATACTTATTTTCCACCATAATTTTCAAATAAATGATTATTTTTTCTCATTATGTCTCTCATAGTTGAGGGATGCCCATGATGAAAATTACAGGCCTCTCATCTTTTTAAGTGGGAGAACTTGCACAATTAGTGGCTGACTAAATTCTTTTTTGCCCCACTGTATATCATTTTACTTAAATTATTATTTTGCATTCAGTAAAGTTTGAGAAAGTCTGGCTATCTTAAAACTGATAAGCTCACCCACAGCTGTCTTCTCTTGACTGCTATTATACACAGGCTAAATGGGCCCTTTGGTGCGCACTACTTTCACTTACAGGCACCCATCCCCTTTTTTTTCTTACATTGTTTCCTTAGGCAGGATGACCCTCACAGTATTGCTGATCCTCCTCGGCTCTCTAATCTGAGCCTTTAAGGAGATTTTATATTGTTACAGATTTCACTGATGCTCTTTTCATCTTGCTTTGTTTCCTTAAGCTTCATCCTGTTTTATCCTACATCATTCATCATTTGTACTGTCTATCTTATTTTGCACAAATGTACTCCAGTGAGCTTTTCACCTTTTTTTGCTCTTTCCAGGGGCTTCCTGTCATTTGAGCAAATGTATGTGCCGCATAATAAATTTTGTGTAACAACTAGGAAAACCACACACTTGTGTATAGTAATAATTCTTCTCCCTTAAAGGGGTATTCCGCCTTATACATCTTATCCCCTATCCTAAGGATAGGGGATCAGACGTTTGATCGCAGGGGTCCTAACTCTGAAGACTCTCGCGATCTCGGTGCTGCCCTCGGCATTCTGTGCCTTGCGCTGCCTCTGAGACAGGGACGTGATGTCACGGCCATGCCCCTAGTGACATCACGCCATGCCCCCTCCATTCATGTCTAAGGAAGGGGGTGTGACGGTCGTCATGCCCCCTCCCCTAGCCATTAATAGAGGGGAATAGCGTGATGTCACTAGGGGGCGTGGCCGTGACATCACGTCCCCGTCTCGGAGGCAGCGCAAGGCACAGAATGCCGAGGGCAGCACCGAGATTGTGGGGGTCCCCAGCGGCCGGACCCCAGCAATCATACATCTTATTCCCTATCCTTTGAATAGGGGATTAGATGTATAAAGCCAGAATACCCCTTTAATCTTTTTTAGTTCCACATGGTAGGTAGGAGTCAGATTGTAAATTGGGATCAAGGAACAACAAGTTAAACCTCTGCCCTTGCCCTACCACCTCCATACATCTAAGGCTGAATTTGCATGGCGTTGCACCATTAGGTTGCCATTTTTGGCAAACCGGTCGAGAAGGTATTCCAAAGTACATTACACCTATACCCTTATAGTACGCTTTTGAGTCCTGCAAAACGACTGTATAAGTGCAGGAAAGTGACTTATTGTATTCACTAGTTGACTACATTCTGTCCATTAAACACAATTGACCCATTGCCGGTACTCCACAATACACATCGGCATACCTTTTTTGACATTGTTCCAAATACCAGCACTGTACCGGTACTAGTAGGATCACCGATCAGCGAGGGGCCATGGCCAAAGTCCAATAGAGATAAAAAAAATAAAAATAAAAATACTTATTAATGTATCGTTCTTAATCTAAAGAAATAAATATTAGATTTTATGGGGTGCTGGACTTTCTATTATAAATGTTATTTATTAAAAAGATGAATATCTGACATTGAAGCATTGAATTCCATATTGAATATTAGATTTTACAGAAAAAAATTTCGTTAGCAGGAAACTAGAATTTAAAGGGGTACTCCGGGCCCTAAGACATCTTATCCCCTATCCTTCGGATAGGGGATAAGATGTCTTAGGGCCGGAGTACCCCTTTAAATTCTAGTTTCCTGCTAACGGAAAAAAAAAGTAGTAAAATCTAATATTCAATATGGAATTCAATGCTTCAATGTCAGATATTCATCTTTTTAATAAATAAACGAGTGTCGTATAATAGAGAACAGGTGCCTGACATTATACAACACGACAGCCGATCTCCTATTGACAGAACTCTCTTTCATCTCTGTCCGTTTTTATTAAATACCTTCACAAATAGTCTGTGGGAGTAAAATATTAACAACCGCCTACGTGCGGAGGGTGACGATGACACGGCGCACTGATGAGCACCGTCACTAAAGTCAGACGAGTCAGAGAGAAGGCATTATTACAATGAACACAGAGCACGATGTGACAAGAAATTCCTGGTACGGAAAGAACGTGGAGAGCAGATAATAGGAAGCAAAATAAATGTATCCGTCCCCATGGGCCGCTACAAGTCAACTCAAGGCTGCTGTGTTATTTCCAGGGCCCCTGCCCCTTGTTCGTGATAGTTATTTCTTCATACATGATCCCTCCAGAGACATATGGGGAGATTTATCAAAACCTGTACAGAGGAAGAGTGGTGCAGTTGCCCATAGCAACCAATCAGATTGCTTCTTTCATTTTCCACAGGCCTCTAAAGAGGCCTGTGGAAAATGAAAGAAGCAATCTGATTGGTTGCTATGGGCAACTGCACCACTCTTCCTCTGCACAGGTTTTGATAAATCTCCCCCCTAAAGCATAAACCTAACTGTTGTTACTCCGTATTTAGCAGATCAGACATGAATATTTCTACCAAACACCTTCCAGTTGTATTCCATCTTCTTTTAGTCCATTAAACGATAGACTAAGGAGATCGAAACAGTAATAACTCTTTGATGTTTTATATCTTACAAGAATAACAAGTAGTCCATTTCCCTTCTGCTGAGCTCTCTGCATACTTCTGGCCCAAAGGGTTTTCTTGGACATTTTTTTTTATGATGACCTTTCCTAAAGATAGGCCATTAATCTCTGATCAGTGGGGATCCAACACTTGGCCACCTTATCAGGACCATCTTTAAAGGGGTTATCCAGGAAAAAACTTTATATATATATATATATATATATATATATATATATATATATCTCAACTGGCTCCAGAAAGTTAAACAGATTTGTAAATTACTTCTATTAAAAAAATCTTTATCCTTTCAGTACTTATGAGCTTCTGAAGTTAAGTTTGTTCTTTTCTGTGTAAGTGCTCTCTGATGACACGTGTCTCGGGAACCGTCCAGTTTAGAAGAGGTTTGCTATGGGGATTTTCTTCTAAACTGGGCGGTTCCCGAGACATGTGTCATCAGAGAGCACTTAGACAGAAAAGAACAACTCAACTTCAGAAGCTCATAAGTACGGAAAGGATTAAGATTTTTTTTAATAGAAGTCATTTACAAATCTGTTTAACTTTCTGGAGCCAGTTGATATATAAAAAAAAGTTTTCTCCTGGATAACCCCCTTTAATTATGATTGGTCCCTATGCTCTGTCTGCTTAACCCTGAGATGCAAATTAGTTTTCAGGACCAACTCCTCCTCTAGTGGCTGTCTACCTGACAACCACTAGAGGAACTTCCGGACCCTTAAAGGGGTACTCCGCTGTAAAACCTTTTTTTTTTTTTTTAAAGAACTTATGCCAGAAAGTTAAACAGATTTGTAAATGAATTCTATAAAAAAAAATCTTAATCTAAATCTTAATTAAAAAATCTGTTTAACTTTCTGGCACCAGTTGATTTAAAAAAAAAAATAATAATACGTTTTCCACCAGAGTACCCCTTTAAAATCATCTGGTGCCAGAAAGTTAAACAGATTTGCAAATGACTTCTTTTTAAAAATCCTTAATCCTTCCAATACTTATCAGCTGCTGTATGCTCCACAGGAAGTTGAATTGTTCTTTTCAGTCTGACCACAGTCCTCTCTACTGTTACCTTTTGTCCGTGTCAGAAACTGCTCAGAGCAGGATAGGTTTGCTATGGGGATTTGCTTGTACTTTGGACAGTTCCTGATACGAGTAGAGGTGTCAGCAGAGAGCACTGTGGTCAGACTTAAAAGAACTATACAACTACATCTGCAGTATACAGAGGTACTGGAAGGATTAAGATGTTTAAATAGAAGTAATTTAAAAAATCTATTTAACATTTTGGCACCAGTTGATTTGAAAAAATTGTTTACCACTGGAGTACCCCTTTAAATGACCAAAAGTTGTCTATCATATGGGATTTTTGTGGGATTTTTTTCCGATGCTAGACATCCATGAGGATGCCCAGCACTGAAAAAAAAATCCCATAGGAAAACATTATTCAATGCTTTTTTCTAGGATGGACTTGATGTGCAAGCAGTAATTGCTGTTCATGCACTTTAGGCCACTGGGAGCCGTAACTTCGGCAGGAGGAGAGGCAGACCCCCATTGAATTTAACCCTTTATTCTGACAGTAAAGGGGGCCGCAGGAGAGAGGAAGACATCAGGGACTCTTAAGGTTTGAAGCACAAGTTTATGTCTTAACAACTGAAATTCTGGTCAGGCAGTGAAGCCGGCTCAAGGAACAGCTGCTTGGGACCCTCAGGGCAGCAGACCCTTTTATCCTGCATTAAATACGGCACTGCGCCTATCAGCTGTTTCCTAGTGCCGTGGCGTCCATATACAGAGACAGAGTCAGAAGCTGGGTTGTATAGTGGATGTGCTGGGTTACTGAAGCTTAGCTTTCATTGAAGTGAGAGAGATCTAAGCTGCATTACCTCAACATGGCCACTATACAATGTACGGCGCTGTCTGCTTCTCTCTGGCTTAGTTCACTGTAGCAGACAGCGCCGGACAATGTGTAGTGGCCGTGCTTGGTTACTGCAGCTTAGCTCCCATTGAAGTGATCAGATATGATATGAGATATAAGCTGTAGAAGCTCAGCATGGTCATTACACAAAGTACGGAGCTGTCTGCTTCCTTCTGCCTTTATTCACAGTATATGTGGACTTCATGGCTCTAGCAAACAGCTGACCAGCGGGAGTGATAGTTGTTGGATCCCTACTGATCTGATATGGATGAAGGACAGACAATCAATACAAAAGTCCTGGAAGACCCCCATGTTATTATGAAATATTCCTCACTTTCTTGCCTACAAGGAAAAAGTTTCACTCATTAAAAACATTAAAATTGAAAAACATAGCAAATCCTGACAACTGTTGCTACAATGTTCCCGATTGATCGTGCGTCTTTATTAACTCTCTGATCTTTGCATCTTTAGAATTCCTTCCAATGTTTCAGCGTCCTTGACTTTATTCTTTCTTTGTACTTCTTTTGAAAAGCTTTAAAACTGTTAAATGACATTTTTTCACAATTGAAGCTTTATCATTGTTCAATGAAGTTCTGCAACTTTCAGATCTCTGTTTGTAGTCAGCAAATGGGGGACGAATTCCTGTTTCAGGTTTATTCTATTCACATCTCTTGTTTATGGCAATAATTTATTAATGGAAACGTCCTACAACGGTAATCCTTCTGACATTGCAGACACTATTGGGCTTTAAATGGCACATCTGGTCGTGATCCCGTCTTGTGTTTTATTTAACAGGATGGTAAAAATCAAAGGGGTCGAGACCCGCATTCAATAAATTCTACTTAGATATAAAAATCATTGCAGCATTGTTTAGGATGTTATACATCTTCCCAGTGTTAAACACAGTAATGCTAATAACAGAGGGACAGTTTTTACACTTTTTTGCTGTAGTATCGGTTGTGAAACATCTATAGCAGGGAGTATAAAGAGTCAGATCACCCCTTAAAGGTGTATACTACGCTGCCCTATTGTTTGGAACATTTAGTTCCGAATGCTGGGTGCGGGCTGCGGCGGTCATGACGTCACGCCCCCTCCCATAGACTTGCATTGAGGGGGCGTGACATCACAAGGGGGCATGGCCGTGACATTACGACCCCCGCAGCCTGCACCCATTGCTCGGGACTTAATGTTCTGAATACTGGGGCAGCGGAGTACCCCTTTAATCCTTTATGTCTGGGAGGCATCCCACTTTGGGATGGTGCATGGATAAGAATTAACATTGCAGCGAGGACACTGGAGGTGGATCCTCTGTATCAGTGGGGTGATGGCGTGGGCCGTACCAGGGGAATGGAGTCTAAGGGGTTACTGGTTTTCACCAGAGCCCACCGCAAAGAGGGATGGACTTGCAGCGGCAGGTAACCCCCAGGTCGTTCCACCCGATAGCGACTCAACCCCAACTGACAGCTGAGACAGGCGCGGTACACAGGGACAAGGCAAGAGCAATGTCGGACGTAGCAGAAGGTCAGGACAGGCAGCAAGAGTCATAGTCAGGGGCAACAGCAGAAGGTCTGGGTACACAGGCTTGGGAACACACTAAATGCTTTCACAGGGCACTAAGGCAAGGTCAGGAAGGGGAAGTGATGTTTTATAGGAAACAAGGTAATTGGGCCAGGCACAAATTAATGGTGCACTGGCCCTTTAAATTCAAGAGAGCGGGGTCGCGTGCGCCGGGAGGACACAGAGGGCAGAGGGAGGTAAGAGGAATGGGATGCGACCCGAGGGCGGACTTGTGCCGCACAGTGGAAGCGCTCCCGGTCAGAGGGACAGACCGGGGCGCTGCAGGAGGAGATACGCCGTGAGCGCTCCGGGATGGATGCGGGACCCGGAGCGCTCGGCGTTACACAAATGTGACCAAAAATATACATTTTATTTCATACATTCCAAACATAATTTTTTTTCTAATCTGTTTCTATTTTCTGATTGTAAACTTTTATCAGAATACTAGCTGAGTACCGGGCATTGCCCATTTTTTTCTTCCTAATACTTGTTGGGGAGGAAAATCAGCAAAGGAGGAAGCTTTTGACTTTATATCTCGTTCTCATATATTGTTGTCATATCCCAACCCCATATCCCGTCCTCATATCTCATTCTCATATCAAGTCCTCATATCTTGACCTCCTATCTCGACCTCATATCCCATCCTCCTATCCCATCCTCCTATCCCGGCCTCCTATCCCGACCTCCTATCCCAACCTCATATCCAGTCCCCATATCCTGACCTCCTATCCCGACCTTCTATTCTGACCTCCTATCCCGACCTCATATCCCATCCTTATATCCCGTCCTCATATCCCGACCACCTATCCAGACCTCATATCCTGACCTCATACCTCGACCTCCTATCCCGACTCGTAATATGTGTACAAGGTATTATTGAAATATCTCCAGCTGTATGGAAGTTATGTGGGAACATACCTTTCCCATTGATTTGCATGGGACTTTAAACAAAAACCCAGACCCTCATAAATGGGGGTAGTTAAGGATTAAATTAACTATCCTATATTTTAAGTGGACATATAAGTAACATGTGACCAAGTATTATTGAAATATCTCCAACCGTTTGGAAGTTATGCAGTAACATATATTTCCCATAGACTTGTATGGGACTTTAAACAAAAATCCCAACCCTGGCAAATGGGGGGGGGGGGGGGGGGGAGTAAGGGTTAAATTACCTATCCTGTGTTTGTTGTTGACATATAAGTAACATGTGTGCCAAGTTTCATGTTAATATCTTTACCGTTTGGACGTAATGCTGGAACATACACACATACATTCACACACACATACACACTGAGTTATATATATATATATATATATATATATATATATATATATATATATATATATATATATTAATAGGGCTGCCATATTCCCTGAGCTGCTTAAAACAGCATACAGAAATATACTTAAAAGCAAGCCCCATGGACCAAGATTCAATAGTCGGGAGCAGACCCTATTCACTTCTATGGGAGAGTTTTCTACGCATGCTCTGTGATCTGTGCAGAGGTCATTGTGCAGGGAAGGAGAGAAGGGGAGCTGTTACCATCATCCATTGTTAATGGCCTGATTAGATTTTTGGACCAATGTCAGGCGAGATCCTCTGGTCCATGCTTCCTGGCCTTCCTGTTCTGAAGTGTCTCCTACTGCATTTCCTGCTCTGTCCTGTAGGGTCCACAGGCGAGCACTGGCAAATGTTATAGGGACAGTGTGCACTCACTAATGGATCCTCCTCCAATCCCTGCCTGGCACTTCCTATATAAACTTCCTTCAACTGTTGCCTGATGCGTCAGCAAGGTTATGTTTCCTGTATTGCTAAGGTCCCTGAACCCTGTCTTCTGAACCTGAGTTCCAGATCCTGTCTGCCTGCTGTACCTGTGTTCCTGATCCTGCCTGCACCTTTAGCCATCTTGGCTAGCTGTTCTGACAGCATCTTCTCAGCTAATATACACCTGCATGACACGATCTTTAGTGTCACTTTGCCCCATTCTGCCTGCCTGACCAGCAGGCATTTGTGGCACAGTGGGTCCACACCATGGGGCATTACAACACTACTGGAAAGTGATCTATTCAGAACAGGAAGTGTCACCTTGGGCTGTCCAGACATGTTGGGAGTTGTAGTTTTGCAACAGCTGGAGACACCTGAGCTGGGAAACACTGATCTAAGGACATATAAAGAATGATCTCTTTTGGTGTATTGTCACATGTAGCGCATCGGCAGTGTATGGCTACTGGCCATCCCTAGAGTATGCCTCCTGCTGTGCCCGTGTGGCCTGCTTTGTCTGCTCATAGCAGCAATCCGCCGCTATGAGCAGACAAACAGGGATCTTTGAGTCACGTGCGAATGCGCAGTCTACTGACAGACATCTCGGCTGCTCTTGGCCTAACTCAGGGAGCAGGGGAAGCGTCTGAGATGTCTACGAGTACACTGCGCATGCATGCACGACTCGCAGATCCCTGTGTGTCTGTTCATAGCGGTGGATTGCTGCAACGAGCAGACAAAACAGGGCGCACGGGCACAACAGGAGGCTCACTTTAAGGATGGTGAGTTGTGCATTCGCAGCGTCAAATACGCTGCGGATGCGCTACGTGTAACCCTACACTCGATAGACAACCCTATTAACAGCAAATGGGCCTGATAGAATCTATTATGGTATCTATTCTGGTCTCACAATTCTATTGTTGTGGAAATTCATATCTCGTACATCTTGGATGTGAATTTTTATCAGATCAGCATCGACCCTAAGCCCAGATTTAAAAACGTTTGGAATCGAAAATCCATGCGCAGAGATTGATAATGCTGCAGAAAAAGAAGAAAATAAACACAGCTTGTTTTTCATTGTAATGGGCCTAAAATAGCGCAAGGCTGGAGACTGTGATAAAACAAGGCCAGGGAGGGCTTATCTGATTCTTTGTTAGTGATGTTGCTCCGAAGTGGCATTCATCACTTATTTACAGGTGTATCGCCTCTGACTAAAAATACCCACGGATTATATCTGCTGGGTTTGTTCCAGATAATATTTGCAATTGGCCCTGGTGAATGCAGAAATGTGCATCTTCCTTTCTTCTCAGCTGCTGGATGAATAATTCATCTATTTACGTTACATATTGTTTTATTTATTTATTACATTGTGTTTGTACATAGTTCTTTTGTGCCATGCCGGATGATTGACAGATGATTGTGTAGGCAGAGTCTAGTGTGGTGAGCCACTGGGGAGCAATGTGAGGTGAATGGGGCAGGAATTTTGTAGCCATAGGGCAGGTGTTGTTAACCCCTTTGTGTTGGTGTACCTAAGTAACCACCCAAAGGTTATCCCGTTATTCTTAGGTTAGGCAGGGTTAAATAATAGTCCAAGGCCAGGTTAAAGGGGTACTCCGGTGGAAAACTTTTTTTTTTTTAATGAACTGGAGCCAGAAAGTTAAACAGATTTGTAAATTACTTCTATTAAAAAATCTTAATCCTTTCAGTACTTATTAGCAGCTGTATGCCACAGAGGAAAATCTTTCTTTTTTTTATTTCTATTTTGTCTTGTCCACAAAAAAAAAAGAGACTCAACAAGTAAAGATTTTCCTCTGTTGCATACAGCTGCTAAAAAGGATTAAGATGTTTTAATAGAAGTAATTTACAAATCTGTTTAACTCTCTGGCACCAGTTCATAAAAAAAAAAAATAAATAAAAAGGTTTCCACCGGAGTACCTCTTTTAAGGCAAACGGTAGCTTTACTGAGGATCAGAAAATATAACAGTCTTGAGAAGGGTAGTAAGGTTCCCTAAGAGGTGACCAGTAACACGAGAGACCTCACAGCTTGCTGGGACTTGCAGTGACTTGGACAGACTTTAGCACAGCCACGCTGACTATAATAGACTTGAATGAAGGTAGTGACAGGAGACAGATGACTTGACTTACAGATCTGTGGCTGTAATTGAGGCTTGAGGCCTCCAGATGTGCTGGACACTGGCTCTGAGACATCTAAACTGGACTTGACCTCAGGATTAGAGATGAGCGAACTTACAGTAAATTCTATTCGTCACGAACTTCTCGGCTCGGCAGTTGATGACTTTTCCTGCATAAATTAGTTTAGCTTTCAGGTGCTCCGGTGGGCTGGAAAAGGTGGATACAGTCCTAGGAGACTCTTTCCTAGGAATGTATCCACCTTTTCCAGCCCACCGGAGCACCTGAAGGCTGAACTAATTTACGCAGGATAAGTTATCAACTGCCGAGCCGAGAAGTTCGTGACGAATCGAATTTACTGTAAGTTCGCTCATCTTTACTCAGGATCTAAGAGCAAAAGAGGCAGATTGCAGCTCCTCCCTTCCTTAAACAGGGGGGCTGAGCAAGGAGCCCATAGGCTAGCTGCGGGTCGTCTGGTGACTTGGTGCTCTCTGGGTAACAAAACATATGACTTAAACATGTGACAACCATTATCATGTGACTAACAATCATGTGACCATAGCAAAGGTCCTTTACACTAAATATACACATTATGGGGGAACACTGCAGGTGAGCCCTGAGGACGTACAGGGACTCAACCTGACAGGACTGTAGGAACATATCCCGTACTGGGACATCAGACTAGTCCAGTGTTACCCAACCAGGGTGCCTCCAGCTGTTGCAAAACTACAACTCTCAGCATGCCCGGACAGCCGAAGGCTGTCCGGGCATGCTGAGAGTTGTAGTTTTGCAACAGCTGGAGGCACCCTGGTTGGGAAACACTTCTTTATGCTCTGCTCTTTGGCTGTTCGGGCTTGCTGGAAGTTGTAGTTTTGTGTGGTAGGCCTCTGGGGTAGGGATAGTGTAGTTAGGGTATTGCTTCAGTATATCAGGGGTTAAGGTTAACCCTATTGTTCGTGACGCCAGGCTGAGGGCTAGTATGCTGAGGTAATTTTCCGGCCTATCACCGCCCTTCCCAGTAACGATAGGTGCATGCATAAAATGACTGAAGGTCCACAAGGTAGTTGAACTTGAACTTGAATAAACTTTACTTAAAGGCTTGCGGTACATCCAATGAACAGTAACAGTCTCATTAATACAGTCTCCATACACTTCAGTGACTGACAGTTGTTGCGGACCTTGACTGTTGATATAAGTCTCAGAATTTAGGGTAATTTGCGAAGATCCATCCGGATTTAGGGGATAGATAAGGTCCGGTGATCTTGCAGAGTGTTTAGGGATTGATTAGACTCACAGTTTTGGAAGATATCAGCCGTTGCCGCAAGGCTCAGGCCTAAACTCACTGATGGCAGCAGCGCAGATCCTTCTCTAATAACAGCCCACGAGCAAAGAGAAAGAGCAATGGCCGCCGCTCCCTTATATGGGCAGGGGCAGGGCCGTTTCTATTGGTCCGAGAAACTGTCACTAACCGGTACAAGGAATGATGGTTCAAATATGTCACAGGGACCTCCAAAGGTCCTTAAGCAAAAAAACATAGAGTTTACCTGATCAAGTGACCCACAGGTCCTGCTACGCTCCGTACAGGTAATTAACCATTTATATACATTCGTACAATTATATTTATATAAATCCTAAGTAAACTGTTAGACAACTAATATCTAGATGAGAGGTGACAAAGGGTGGACTAGACAAGAAGGACTCCAACGTCCTAGGGACTCTGGCTATGGGGACCTCTATACAGGTACAGTATAGGATGCAATACCGGGACACCACATTTGCAACAGCTGGAGTCACCCAGGTTGGGTAACACTGCTTTAAGCTCTGCCCTTTGGCTGTCCGGGCATGCTGGGAGTTGTAGTTTTGCAACAACTGGAGTCACCCTGGTTGGGAAACACTTCTTTATGCTCTGCCCTTCGGCTGTCCGGGCTTGCTGGAAGTTATAGTTTTGCTGGAGGCACCCTGGTTAGGAAAACACTGCTCTAGACTCTTTAGGGTGCGTTCCCACAGGGCGTACATGCAGCGTATTTGACGCTGCGCAAATTTTACGGCAGCAGCGGGAAATGCGCTGCGTATCCCTTGCTCACTATACACACAGGGCTTTCCGGCGGCAGCCCTATGTGTGCAGTGAGTTTTGGAGGCTGAGCCGTGTGCCGGCGTGTCTTCTCTTGTGTAAAGTGATTTTATTAGAGCATTTGGTTATTTCTCATCTTGTTCTTCTTCTATACAGGTAACAGATGCTTGGTGACAACAACTAATGGTGTCCATTACTGGACCTTTACGGCACGTAACTTTGCATTCAAAAAATTTTTTTTTCAATCAACTGGTTCTAGAAAGTTAAACAGAATTGTAAATCACTTCTATTGAACAATCTTAATCCCCCTTAATCTTAAAACCACAGTGCTCTCTGCTGCCACCTCTGTCCATGTCAGGAATTGTCCAGAGCAGAAGCAAATCCCCATAGCAAACCTCTCTTGCTCTGTACAGTTCCTGACATGGACAGAGGTGTCAGCAGAGAGCACTGTGGTCAGACTGGAACAAACTACACAACTTCCTCTGGAGCATTCAGCAGCTGATAAGTACTGGAAGGATTACATTTTTTCAAATAGAAGTAATATATAAATCTGTTTAACTTTCTGGCACAGTTGATTTGAAAAAAAAAAAAAAAAAAAGGTTTTCCCAATGGAGTACCCCTTTAAGAATTTTGCATAACCATGAAGGTATACATGACATCAAGGCACTTTGGAAAGCTGGGTGACAACCCTTGTCAAAGGTGTTTTGAAGGCCATATTTATTCTTCTCTTTTAGAAACAGATATATTAAAGAATATCCTTTTTTTTTTTTGTGGAAGTCAGCGAGAACAGTATTGGGGCTCACACCACGTTTTTGCAATACAGTTCCTGTATCAGGTGTTTGATAAAAACGGATTCCTCAAAACCTAACAAAACTGTATCAAAATGTGTGTACAAATTTTAATCCGTATATGGTTTGAAAATGATGTCCGGTAGCATCCGTTTTTTTAAGAAAAAAAAATGTATACAATTTTAACTTTTCATTCCTTTATGAATAAAGTTTCACTTGTTTGATAAAAATTCCAAGAAAAAAACTGTGTAAAGTCAAAAAACGTATGGTGAAAACCGGATGGAACCGTACGCACATACAGTTCTGTAAGGTTCCCATTGACTCCCATGTTAAAGGGGTACTCCGGCCCTGAGACATCTTATCCCATATACAAAGGATAGGGTATAAGATGTCTCACCACGGGGTCCTGCCGCTGGTGATCCCTGCAATCTTGTATTCGCCACCGACCTGTTTGAGCTGCACGCCGCGGTGCCAGCTCACAAACAGCCGGGTGGCGACCACGGGGCCGGAGTATCGTGATGTCACGACTCCGCCACCGTGTGACATCACCCCCCCCGCTATGCAAGTCTATGGGAGGGGGCGTGGTGAATACACAATTGCGGGGTCCCCTGCTGCGGGACCCCCGCGGTGAGACATCTTATCCCCTATCCTTTGGATTGGGGATAAGATGTCTCAGGGCCGGAGTACCCCTTTAAAAAAAAAAACGTACACGTTTCAATACGGTACGGATCATAAAAACGTGGTAGGCTACGGATTTGGGTACGGGAAAAAAACTGACAAAACTGTGCAGGATGCAAAACGGACACAACCTGATGCATTTTTTGGCATACGGTTTTCAATGGAGAGTCAATGCATACGGTTTTCAATACGGTTCCGTACGGTTTTCAAATTGAAAAGGTATACGGGAACTGTATTGTAAAAACGTGGTGTGAACCCAGCCTAATACAGCAGGGAGGTCCAAACTCTGATGGATTCCATCGGTGGACGCTGCCCTCGTAATATCCGCCCAGAATATCTAGTGCGAAGGTAGCCTTATGGTGAAACCCCTATTCATGTGTCATATTAAAGGGGTACTCCCACCCTAGACATGTTATCCCCTATCCAAAGGATAAGATGTCTGAACGCGGGGGTCTCGCCGCTGGGGACCCCCGCAATGTTGCATGCGGCACCCACCTGTTTCTTGCCTGGAAGCGCTGGAGGGTCTCAGTCGCGTCCACGGGAACGGAAGTCCGTGATGCAGGACTCCGCCCCGTCACCTCAATGCAAGTCAATGGGAGGGGGCGTGATGGCCGTCACGCCCCCTCCCATAGACCTGCATTGAGGTGACGGGGCGTGATGTCACACGGGGGCGGAGTCCTGATGTCACGGACTTCCGTTCCCGTGGTCGTGACTGAGACCCTCCAGCGCTTCCGGACAAGAAACAAGTGGGTGCCACATGTAACATTGCGGGGGTCCCCAGCGGCGGGACCCCCATGATCAGACATCTTATCCCCTATCCTTCGGATAGGGGATAAGATGTCTTGGGGCGGAGTACCCCTTTAAAGGTCTGCATAGAGGGGGAGATTTATCAAAACCTGTCCTGAGGAAAAGTGGCTGAGTTGCCGATAGCAACCAATCAGATCGCTTCTTTCATTTTTAACAAGGCCTCTGCAAAATGAAAGAAGCGATCTGATTGGTTGCTATGGGCAACTGGGCAACTTTTCCTTTGCACAGGTTTTGATGAATCTCCCCCAATAGGTATTACTTCTAGCATATATTACATCTAAAAGGAATAATTCTTAAGAGTGTGGGATGGAACAATGTGCAAATAATTATCTAAGTGGGATGTAAATTATGCAAAATCTAGGAATAACATCTACGTGGCGGCTTGTTACATTTTACATCTACACCGCGTTTCGTAAGAAGAGACACTGGCATGGAAATTACTGGGTCACATACCCTGGAGGAGAGATGTGTTATCTGGTGTCACATTCTGTTGTGTACAGACATAGCTAAACATGTGTGATGGAGCAGTTTCTGCATAGAAATCGCTTATCCTCTCAGGCCGTCATTTTATTTTTTTTCCCCATGGTAGATAGCTTATTTTTAAGAACATTTTTAAAGAGGTACTCCGAAGAAAACTAATTTATTTATTTATTTTAAATCAACTGGTGCCAGAAAGTTAAACAGATTTGTAAATTACTTCTATTAAAAAATCTTAATCCTTCCAGTACTTATCAGCTGCTGTATGCTCCAGAGGAAGTTGTGTAGTTCTTTTCTGTCTGACCACAGTGCTCTTTGCTGACACCTCTGTCCGTGTCAGGAACTGTCCACACCAGAATGGGTTTGCTATGAGGATTTACTCTAATTCTGTACTCCGGTGTTTCCCACCGGAGTACCCCTGTAATGGAAATTATTCTTGTATGTGAGCTGATCTAATATCCCGGACCGGGACATGTCATATTGGTCATCTGGCCCTGTAGCTAAATTTGGAATAGGGTGGCCACCTCTGGAGTGAAAGAATATACTCTTTTTCAGTGTTTTCTAACCAGGGTGCCTCCAGCTGTTGCAATACTACAACTCCCAGCATGCCCGGACAGCCGTTGGCTGTCCGGGCATGCTGGGAGTTGTAGTTTGCAACAGCTGGAGGCTTTCTCGTTAGGAAACAATGCTCTATACAAAGGCCTTAGAGCCACTGTGAGGATTTAAATGGTTGCTTTATTGAACATTCCAGAAGAGCTTCTTCAGGGCACTTTCGCACTTAGGGCCCGTCCACACTGCAGACATTCTGCTGGCAGAATACCACTTGCAGCAGAGTCCTATTGTTTGTTTTCAATGGGATTGTGCTGCCCTATTTATAAAACTAACAGGTGGTTAGTTTGCATTTTGATATATGAATACAGGTTTGTGCAGTAATATGAGGAAGTATTACTTTACTGAGAGAGTAGTGGATGCATGGAATAGCCTTCCTGCAGAAGTGTCGCTGCAAATACAGTGAAGGAGTTTCAACATGTATGGGATAGACATAAGGTTATGCTTCATATAAGATAGATATAGGCATAAGGATATCCTGCATATAAGATAGGAATGGGGATAAGGCTATCCTTCATATAAGATAGGGATAGGCATAAGTCTATCCTTCATATAAGATAGGGAGAGGCATAAGGTTATCCTTCATATAAGATAGGGATAGGGATAAGGCTATCCTTCATATAAGATAGGGATAGGTATAAGTCTATCCTTCATATAAGATAGAGATAGGCATAAGGCTATCCTTCATATAAGATAGGGATAGGTATAAGGCTATCCTTCATATAAGATAGGGATAGACGTAAGGCTATCCTTCATATAAGATAGGGATAGGCACAAGGCTATCCTTCATATAAGATAGAGATAGGTATAATATCATCCTTCATATAAGATAGGGAGAGGCATAAGGCTATCCTTCATATAAGATAGAGATAGGTATAATATCATCCTTCATATAAGATAGGGATAGGTATAAGGCTATCTTTCATATAAGATAGGGATAGGCATAAGGCTATCCTTCATATAAGATAGGGATAGGGATAAGGCTATCCTTCATATAAGATAGGGATAGACATAAGGCTATCATTCATATAGGATAGGGATAGGCACAAGGCTATCCTTCATATAAGATAGAGATAGGTATAAGACTATCCTTCATATAAGATAGGGATAGGCATAAGACTATCCTTCATATAAGATAGGGATAGACATAAGGCTATCCTTCATATAAGATAGGGAGAGGCATAAGGCTATCCTTCATATAAGATAGGGATAGGTATAAGACTATCCTTCATATACGATAGGAATAGGCATAAGACTATCCTTCATATAAGATAGAGATAGGCATAAGGCTATCCTTCATATAAGATAGGGATAGGTATAAGGCTATCCTTCATATAAGATAGGGATAGACATAAGGCTATCCTTCATATAAGATAGGGATAGGCACAAGGCTATCCTTCATATAAGATAGAGATAGGTATAATATTATCCTTCATATAAGATAGGGAGAGGCATAAGGATATCCTTCATATAAGATAGGGATAGGTATAAGGCTATCTTTCATATAAGATAGGGATAGGCATAAGGCTATCCTTCATATAAGATAGGGATAGGGATAAGGCTATCCTTCATATAAGATAGGGATAGACATAAGGCTATCATTCATATAAGATAGGGATAGGCACAAGGCTATCCTTCATATAAGATAGAGATAGGTATAAGACTATCCTTCATATAAGATAGGGATAGGCATAAGACTATCCTTCATATAAGATAGGGATAGACATAAGGCTATCCTTCATATAAGATAGGGATAGGCATAAGGCGATCCTTCATATAAGATAGGGATAGGTATAAGACTATCCTTCATATACGATAGGGATAGGCATAAGACTATCCTTCATATAAGATAGGGATAGACATAAGGCTATCCTTCATATAAGATAGGGATAAGCATTAGGCTATCCTTCATATAAGATATTGATAGGCATAAGGCTATCCTTCATATAAGATAGGGATAGGCATAAGGCTATACTTCATATAAGATAGGGATAGGCATAAGGATATCCTTCATATAAGATAGGGACAAGGACTAATCATAGTATTTAGAATATTGGGCAGACTAGATGAGCCCAATGATTCTTATCTTCCGACACCTTCTATGTTTCTATGATTAAAATGTGCAAGCCCACTCGTCATGTCACAGCCACCTAAATGGAAGGGGTCTGAGAAGCAAAGGATCTCTGTACAAGATGTGGAATCTGTTATTCTACATTTATGTCACACTGTGTTTTCTATCCCCCTAATTATTTTATTTTATTTTTTAACCTATTAAATCAGCAGGAGACTGCTAAAGGGTCTGTGTCCTAGCAGTTGTCCAGTTCTCAGACTGGGAACCCATGGGAAGTGAACTTTACCATCTGTTCACATTGTGTGGTGCTGTGTGGCAACGGCTATTGTTGTGTGGCACAATGTCTGTGGGGTGGCGCAGCCCAGAGCCAGGATCTAGGTTGAGCAGTATTGGGGCTGCCTGGCCACTTTGCTGATCCCCCTCTGGGCACTTGTGTTGCTGTAAAGCTCCGCCATTGTAAGTTAGGGACCCGCTCTACCCAGGTCTGTTTGTACAAGACGTTGATTATTGGCCTTGTCTGTTTTTCTCGATTTTTTAGGCTTTTCTGTATGGCTTGCAAAAATGCCATAAACTTCTTGCATTTTTTGAGTGTTGTTTTCCATTTAGATGCTTTTTTCCCCCAGGTATTTTCTTTAAAGGGGAACAGGAATCTACCGGTTTCAGAAAGTTTAAGGAGTACTCCCCTGGAAAACATATATATTTTTTAAAATCAACTGTTGCCAGAAAGGTAAACAAATTTGCAAATTACTTCTGTTAAAAATCTTAATCCTTCAAGTACTTATCAGCTGCTCTATGCTCCAGAGGAAGTTCTTTTCTTTTTGAATTTCCTTTCTGTCTTACCACAGCGCTCTCTGCTGACACCTCTGTCCATTTTAGGAACTGTCCTGTCCAGAGTAGGAGCAAATCCCCATAGCAAACATATTCTGCTCTGGCCAGTTCCTAAAATGGACAGAGGTGTCATCAGAGAGAACTGTGGTCAGACAGAAAGGAAATTCAAAAATATAAGAACTTCCTGTGGAGCACATAGCACCTGATAAGTACTGGAAGGATTAAGATTTTTAAGTAGAAGTAATTTGCAAATCTGTTTAACTTTCTGGCAACAGTTGATAAAAAATAAAAAAAATGTTTTCCAGGGGAGTACCCCTTTAACCAAATCTGTAAATTGTAAAAAATCTTAATCCTTCCATTACTTTTAAGCCTTCAGTTGCTGTATGCTCCAGAGGAAGTGGTGTCATTCTTTTCTGTCTGACCACAGTGCTCTCTGCTGACACTTCTGTCCATGTCAGGAACTGTCCAGAGTAGGATAGGTTTTCTATGGAGATTGGCTTCTACACTGGACAGTTCCTGACATGGACAGAGGTGTCAGCAGAGAGCACTGTGGTCAGATAGAAAACAACTACACAACTTCCTCTGGAGCATACATCAGCTAATAAGTACTGGAAGGATTAAGATTTTTTAAATAGAAGTAGTTTACAAATCTGTTTAACTTTCTGGCACCAGTTGATTCGAAAAAATTGTTTTCCACCGGAGTACCCCTTTAAGGCTTCTCAATAGGAAGAAAAGGGTTTGAAAAAACAAAACACTCCTACAGCATGCTGCATTTTAAATAGTACCTATCACTAAATAAACTTTCCTAAACTAACTAAGGCTATGTTCCCTGACTACACCTAACACCCCCCTGCCCTTAAAAATTTTTAAGCGCTTTAAAAAGCTCCACAGTTTAAAGATGTGCCAGGTTAATCAAACAACATGAGACACTGTTGGCGTATTCTTAGTCTGTAAGAATAAGACAGTTTTGACTATCTCCTCCACTGTCTGTAATGTGTGCCAAAACCACAAGCTTGATCTTGCACACAATAACATTGTACATTTTTGCAATTGTTCATCATTTTTAAAAATATAACCCCCCCCCCCCCCAAAAAAAAAAATAAAAAATAAAAAGTATTGGTACTTACCAATGTGGTAACACTGTGGCTCTCTGCCATACCCAGGAATGGATTGGCTCTAGTGGGAGAATAAATTCAGTCAGAGAAGAATCACTGAATGAAAATGTTTATTCTGAACAGCATAAAATCCACAGCATATAAGGTAAATGTGAATAAACCTTAATAGTAAAAAAGAGCCTATGGAGAGCATATGGGTAGTATGAACCAAGGGGAAAGAAGCGTAAAGGGGTACTCCACTGCCCCAGCGTTCGGAGCATTTAGTTCCGAACACTGGGTGCGCCCCGTGGGGGTCGTGACGTCATGGGCATGCTCCACATGATGTCACGCAATGCCGCCTAAATGTAAGTCCATGGCGTGACATCATGACTCCTGCAACTAAATGTTCCAAACGCTGGGGCAGTGGAGTACTCATTTAAAGTCTTGGCAAACAGGACACTTGCTGAGACCAACTAAATCTTATTTATCCAGGTATTAAGCAAATCTCCAAGATTCATGGCCAAATAAAAAATAATTGCACCACAACCAAATAAAAGTTTTGTTTTATTGCTGTATTATGCTATTATGTTAGGATTTTGGTTCTGTAATTGAATTAATATTTTGAGCTTGGTTCTGGTGCTGTATGAATGTAATGTGTTTGGTCCCTTTGCTGAATTTATGTTCTGAGCTTGGTTCTGGTGCATTATATATGTCATGAGCTTGGTATTGGTGCTGTATTTATACTATTATGTTATAAAATTGGTTCTGGTGCTGTATTATGTAATAAAATGAGTTCCGGTGCTGTATTTATTTTATAAGTTTGGTTCTGGAGCTGTTTTCATGCTATGAGCTTGGTTCTGGTGTTGTGTGTATGCTATGAGCTTGGTTCTGGTGTTGTATTTATGCTATGAGCTTGGTTATGGTGCTGTATTTATGCTATGAGCTTGGTTCTGGTGTAGTATTTATGCTGTGAGCTTGGTTATGGTGCTGTATTTATGCTATGAGCTTGGTTCTGGTGTGGTATTTATGCTATGAGCTTGGTTATGGTGCTGTATTCATGTTATGAGCTTGGTTCTGGAGCTGTAATCATGTTATGAGCTTGGTTCTGGTGTTGTATGTATGCTATGAGCTTGGTTCTGGTGTTGTATTTATGCTATGAGCTTGGTTATGGTGCTGTATTTAGGCTATGAGCTTGGTTCTGGTGTTGTATTTATGCTATGAGCTTGGTTATGGTGATGTATTTATGCTATGAGCTTGGTTCTGGTGTTGTATTTAAGCTATGAGCTTGGTTCTGGTGCTGAATTTATGTTATGAGCTTGGTTGTGGTGCAATAATCATAATTGCAGTACTGTGTTAGTACCTTAAAATGTTTGATTATGTGTGGGATGTGGTAGAAAGATTGATGATTTGTTGTGGCGCCCTTGTGCGTGATACACATCTCTCCTGTGCACAACCTAACCAGTTTCAATACCTTCTTTCTCCATATGTGCACCACAAAAACACTCTGATGTCACCAGGCTGTGCATGAAAGACTGGCAAATGCGCAGACCCTTTAGTGAGCAGCCAGCAGTGAGAGGATGATTATGCCAGCTGGCAGCTCCCCACAATCATAACAGTTTTCTGACCCCCACCTACTTCAGTTAGCCCCACCTGCTGCCAGTTTGCTGCCATCTACAATATAAAGCAACTTTTAGATTTTTTTTAGAACCATTTTTATGGGGTTTTCTCTACAGAAAGTTCCCTAAAATCATCTGTTTCTTTCCATGTTTTAAGTGCTTCCTCAGATCCTTATGAAAGGCTTCCTAATATATTAACTCTCTATCGATTGCACTAATTAAGGCTTTCCAAATACTCTCGTACACACTAATTAGCATCTCATCCGGTCCTATTAAGGACTAATTATAGTTTGTGGGAGTGTAAATATTTCTAACTTATGGTGACATTAGTAATGAGTAACAAATACAGGTCACTACCATTATACAATCACAGCAGGTACCACTGCAGCGGAGGGGATAATGCAGCAAAATGCACAATAAGGAACCAATATCTGATAATGCTGCCACCCAAGCCAATTAGATCCCCATCATCTGTAGCAAATAATGTCTCCAGTCTAAATAATCAGCTTGATTTCTGCTGGATATAGCCGACTCAACCATTTTAGCTAAACAATTGAAAAATAAGAGGCAAAGCAGCAGTCATTTCATTTTTTTTTTTTTTTTTAGATTTGTCCATAGGTGTATGATGGAAAATGTTTTTGCAAGCATTTAGAGGTTTTCCTGGAATAGAAAAACAGAGCTATTTTTTTTTCCAAACACAGCACCACCCCTGTCCTTAGGTTGTGTATGGTGTTAAAACTTGGCTCCATTCACTTCAATAGAACTGAGCTGCAATACCACACACAACCTGAGGAGAGGTGTGGAGCTGTTTTTGAAAGAAATTGGCTGTTTTTATATTCCTAGATAAACCCTTTAACTAGAAAGAAATTATAACGTTTTCAATGCTGGTCCCAGCACTGATTGAGTAGTTTGCTGCATGTTCCGTATGAAATATGCAAAAAAGAAAAGCCTATTATTTTTGTGGGCGCTGGAATTGGGAATTCCACTTTGTGAACAGTGCAGCAGCATCCCATTCAATGGGACTCTGCTGCAGCGGAATGTCCGTGTGGAATATTTTTGCGGAATTTCGCACGGACATTTTGCTGTGTGAACATACCCTAAGGCTTGGTTTCACCTTGGGGTTTCTTTTTTGGCCATTTTTTCCCCCAAAAAATTCCCAAACAGCCGCACAATGTTTTTCTGCGGGACAAAAACTCTGCAGCCAGATATTAGCAGGGATTTAATAAGGAAACACAAAATGTCACAGTGTTTTTCTGTGATATGCCAGTATTGCCAAAAAAGAGCATGCTGAGACTATGGGGTTTTTAAGCAAAAATGCCATCGTTTTGCAATCGAAGCAAAGCATCTCTACTTCCCTCCCCTGCCATACTGTATCCAGCGCAGCATTCATGGGCCCAGCACAGCTGATGGTAAGCAGTAGATATATGTTGTATATCTACTGCCCAGCAAGAATTTACAATGAACCAAATATGTGTATACATGGTTGGTTCACTGTAACCCCTTGCTAAGCTGAGCGCTCTGCACTGCCTTAGATTTGACTTTCAACAAGGATCTGACAAATGTATTAAACAAATTAGAATATCTCCTTTCAACAACTTTATCCACATCTGATACTTAAAGAGACCATCTTATCCAAATGCCTATTGTTCATAAGTATCAGCAACTAGGTTATGAAAATTAAAAACATTCCGCGAGAAATATAGAACTTTTTAAAAAGCAATACAGCATCTCCGGTTGTTTGAAAAAAGGGTCTTTCATTGAGACCAAAACTTGGATTCCTGCCCTTTTAGATACGATAATTTAGGTTAATTCTCCTGTCCAACCTTATTTAGTTTCCACAATATATCAAGATTGACCACAACATCGTCACAAAACATGAACCTTTATCATTGATTCGTATATTGAATTTTCTGGTTTATTTCCTTCTTTTCATCTCGGACAATGCATCCTTGAAAGCTACTTAGCACAACCGAAATATCATATTTCCATTACAATCACTTGAAAACCATTCTGTCCTATTTCCTATTGTTGAGGAATAATAGCTCCAATGTTCTGAGGAGAAGCGGGCATTTTCAGAGGTAACCTGTTACTTATTGCAATCTATTTCCGGAGAATCGTTCCATATCTGCACCAAGTCGTCACCATCTAAGGGGCCACCATTGATGTCCTTTTGCTCCTCTGGTCAGTCTGAACAGATGGTTTTTCAAGAACATATCTTTATTTCCTTTTGTTATTGCAGCAGATGTCAACCTATGTCAGCGCATACAAGAGCGTAGCAGGCTGAAATAATGTCCTCTGGGGCTTTGCGTCGTACTTTAGATGAAATATTTTAGATGTAACACTCAGCCGCTATGTTTTCTTTGGAAAATAATGACAAGATATACAACGTATGAGCGAAATGACCCTGATATTATCGGGTCTTAAGAGATTTACAGGCTGCACTACCAGAACTGTTGAGAAAATTAGTTTCTTGTATTATTGTCTAAAAGAAGCTAGACATTAAGATAAAATCAAATACAGAAGCCCCGGAGCCGCTGGAAAGATGCACAAAGCTATTCCATCAGAGTCCATTTAAAGATGAGGGATCAATATATAATTTTGAATTTCTACAGTTTTGTGCAAAAGTCGGAGAGTTCCCCTGCTGTTTCTTTAATTTCCAGCTAAAATGGCCATTAGTTTATTCACTCTTCGAAATACAAAAATATCACCATATCTATGACATTTATAGAAGAGGTAGGCAAACACTCACCACAATGGATGCCCATACATGCGAGGCAGCAATATCACGGGAAGGCTTAACCAGATGGTGTGGAGTGCTCAGAGGCAACTGCCGGCCATTTTGCACAAAAGGTACATGCTTCTTCCGTCCCCGGAGATGTCCATTGCGGTGAGTGTTTGCCTACCTCTTCTATAAATGTCACAAAACAATAAATGTACTAAACTACTGTAAATCAGAAACAATGCTCACTGCTTCAACCCTGCACATACTCCACACCCCAGTTATTGCTTACAGGCTGCAATCAATGTCATGTTGTATTGGCACGTGACCAATAGTGTTGAGTGCGAATATTCGAAATGTGAATTTTTACCGCAAATATCAGCACTTCCCGATTTCGTGAATATTTAGAAGATTGTGATACATATACGTAAGGAGGAATGTTCGTGTTTTTTTAATATAATTTTTTATGCAAATTTTCATGCAAATTTTAATGTGAATATTGGCCCTTCCAGACTGGACACTGATCCCTCCATTCTTTTAGGTGAGATATATTTGGGCATGCACACTATGCAAATTTCATTATGAATTTTCGCATGAAAAAAAAAGAACGAACATAGCAAATATGCGAATTTCACGAACATTGGACGAATATTCATCCATATATTCGCTAAATATTGTGAATTCGAACATGGCCTCTACCGCTCATCACTAGTGACCAATACAAGTAAATTGAATTACTGGCCTCAGTGGTCACATTCTGTATTCTCTGTCATCATCAGGGTTTTGACACCAGTGGTCCCCACCAATTGCTAGAGCAGGGCATCATTGGATGGCTCGCCCATTTTCACATGATCAACCTATGAAAGGGGTTATCCCAAGATAACAAGCTACAGGAAAGAGGATAAGTAGTTGATCAGTGGGTGGGGGGGGGGGGGGTCTGACTGATGGAATCGACAAAAATCCCAAGAATAGAGGTCATTTGGGACTCAGCGCTTGGCAATGCTAGAATGCACTCTAAAGATGAGGTTCCCAACATAGTCCTTAAGGCCGATCTACAGTCCAGGATTTAAATTTTTCCCTGTTCTATTCCAATAGTCTAGCTGAAAAAAGCTACAATGTTGGTGGGCCTTTAGGACTGGGTTGAGGGCCACTGCCTAGAAAATGAATGGAGCAGTGATCAAGCATGTGCACTGCTGCTCCATTCACTTGGCGGACAATTGAACTTCTTTTTCATTAATGATTGGGGTCCCAGCAGCTAGACCCACACCGATCGGCTAGTTATCAACTATCCTGTGGACAGAAGATAACTTTGAATCTTGGGATAACCCCTTTAAAGTTGTTGTTGGTAAATATGTTATGGTTGACACTTCAATTCCCAGACAATGGTGCCAAGTGGTAGGATCTAAGTCCATCGAACAATGGTATACATAAATCAATTTCTTCACAGAGAAGACCCATTATGCCAACAGCAGATCAACCTCAAAGAGAACGGTGATGTCCATACATAATCCATACCTTAGTTGATCAGTTGCACCAGATTCATGACTACTGCCATACCAAGGCCCAGAAAGACTAAAAGGGTTCTCTTCTGTGGGATTCACTCAGTTCTCTACACACTAAAGGCATATCCTAACTAAAGTATACATCAGGAATGTTTGTGCCCAGACACTTTTAGCCTTTATTATGGAATCCATTCTTTTCTGCAGACTTGCTTTCAGTTTAATGGTGTAGAGATGCTTTTCTGATTTCAAATGAAAAGTAATGTAAATGTTAGAATATACAAAACATTTTACACAATTGCGGTGGTGGAGGAGCTGGGTTAGTTTCAGTTTAGAACTTGCTGAGCTACAGAACAGTCAAGACCTGAGAGTGTCTGGTGTCCTAAGAGAGACCTAGGCCTAACAAGCAGTCACGCTTCAAACGCCAAGTGCCCCTTCAGGTGAACGTCAAAGCCTGGTAAGCAATCACAGGGGTGAAGTCTAGTCAGTCATAGTCAAGTTAGTCAAGTCTGCTAAAGTCAGCATGGGTCTGCATAATTCAGTCCAAATCTACTAAAAGTCCCAGCGAACCCACAAGTCTCCAAAAGTCACTTGTCATCTCTTTGGGCCTAATTAAGCTGTAAAGACTTATTCCATCTGTCTACTAGTGTTGCTCGCGAATATTCGCAATTCGAATATTATTCGCGAATATCGCACATTCGCGAATTCGCGAATTTCGCGGATATAGCGCTATATATTCGTAATTACGAATATTCGTTTATTTATTTTATTTTCTTCACAGCACACATCACAGTGATCACCCCTCTCTGCTTCCAGCTTGTGTGGTGTAAAGAAGGCTCTAATACTACTGTGTGAGACTGCCGGACGAAAATTCGCATATGCGAAAATTAACATATGCTAATGTTCGCATATGCGAACATTCGCATATGCTAATTTTGTGTATGATAATTTTCGCATATGCGAAAATAAAACGAGAATATTACGGATATGCGAATATTCGCGAATATATGACGAATATTCGTCCATATATTCGCAAATATTCGCGAATTCGAATATGGCCTATGCCGCTCAACACTACTGTATACCTCAGTAAAGCTGCCGTTGTTCCGTAACTTTGCAAAGGAGTGATTATTTGCCCCGCACCTAGCCCAGGAATCGGCGGCCATACCTCGGGTGGTGTAGAGAAAACCATGCCCTGGCATCAAAAACACAAGGGGTTAATGCCATCTGCCGCTAGGGTAATAACATCTGCCCTTTCATTGCACCCTCACCACAACTTTTAGCATCCTACAAACAGGATACGGGTGTGCACCTTATGCAAAAAGTACCCCCCCAGTCTGAACATTGTCCAGTATTGCAGAGATAACCGCACGCCCGTGCGACAGAAATTGCGCCAGAAAGTGTACAGGACTTTGTCGGTGAAACTTGTATGTTGCAAGGCGCTTGTGAAATAGAGGGGTGAAGAGGTGAAGAAAAGTTTACTGCCTGCTATTGTGAACCATATAAAAGTTGTGTCTGCCATGTGTAAAATACGGGCCGAAATTATGCTGCATAACAAAATTCTGGCTGTACCTGAAAGAGTTAAAGATGTGGAGGAGAAGCCCGCGAAAAAGTCCCGCACTTGTGAGCGTCCCGCCTCTGGGCGTGGAAGTCATGTTGCTGACCCCTGCCCTAGGTGGAACCAGAAAGATCTGCCCCTTTTTGCCGGGGGAGCGGAATTTGGGGATGCAATGCTGATGTACTACCGGCCCGCGGCCATATTGCCGAAGCCCACTATAAAGGGAACAGTGCTTCTGGACCTTTTCAGCCTGCCGGAAGTCAGTGGAGAGAGCAACATGGTGGAAGCACAGGAGAGTACGAGATTCAAGAGTCCTAAGATGGTGCCCAGCACCCAAAAAGCTGCAGTGGCTTAAGTTTTTCAAGAGTTGGCAGACCAGGTGCGGAGGATACCAATCGGTACTGAAGAAGCCTGCCTGAAAGTCCCGCCGCCAGAGACTGGAGAGTGGTAAGTGACTCCGGCGGGTGGAACGCCCACATCATCCCGAAGAGCGTCGCCGATGAGGTTGTCTCCACACCACCGGACCTGGGGATCCTGGGCAGAGATCTACACTGAGGAATCGGATGTGAGTACCCCGGCTGAAGCCACTTTTTCTACCCCTCCATCCACTCCTAGACCAGAGCCTACCCCCCAGGTCCAGAAGGCCACAGCACGCCCCCGGTCACCACCGCTGCCCCGGTGGATATTTAGCGACGAGCCTCAAATAATCCAATACATGAGGCAGTACCTCCTACCACTGCCAGGGACGACTCATCCCCCAGTTCCAACAGCCCATTCTGAGAGGGCTAAGCAAGAGGCACAGGTGACTGCCATAGTGGAGGAGATGAAGGCACAGGGGAGGAGAGAGTATGGCCCTAACAATTGCCGTATGAAGTACGTCAAGCGCAACAAAAGGACACTAAAGGTCTTGAAAACCAATATATCAGGATGCTGGAACACCCCAAAGAGGGAGAGCCACCCCTAGAGAGGCGGAGAGCCACTGTCATCAAATTTGATAAAGTACAGGGGTATGGCACTCTAATGGACTGCCACACTGGTGGCACCATTCTTGTGAATCCAAGGGGGGTCAAGAGAGACTATCTTCCACCACCGCTACATTCTCTGGAGAGCGGGGAGATAGTAGAGTATACTCCGGTCTGCAGTGTAAGAGGAGAGTGGGCAGCAGCGGTAACCCATCCAAAGAATGTATCTATTTTCCATCAGGAGATTGGAATGCGGACCCCTTTGGCTTACAGTCCCCTAAGGCCAAAGGTACCAATCAAGAAGAAGAGTTTCTGCCCGAGGTGCCCGTCATGGCTCCCAAACACCAACCAGGAACAAGTAAGAAGTCTTCAGATGTGCCCATGCATACTCCTGGCGTTGAGGAGGTTTGGACTGCTCTTCAGGCACCGGCTAAAGTGCATCGACCTACTCCTGCTGAGGAGGAGGTTTGGGCGGCCCAACAGGCACCAACACTTTGTCCCCCAGTGGCGCAAGGTGCTGCGGTACAGATTGTAGTCACAGTGAGCCCTACCATCACTGATTCCAAATTGTCTCATGTATCTTGGAACACTCGTGTCAGTCCTCTGGAGGGGGCCCAGTCCCGTGGTCCCCGTTACATGTCCCAGCCTAGGAAGCATGCTGACAGGAGAGGCTGGGATGGGAAATTTCCAGGATAAGTTCATGTGTGATAAATTTTGTTTCTTTAATTACCATCAAGTCATGAGACTGACTTTGTTTTTGTGGAAGTACCACTGTTGTTTTACAGTTTCAACGCAACAATCAAGAAAAGTGCCTGGTGGACTAACCAAGAATTATTTGCAATCATTTTGCGTAAGTTTATGTGCCCTTCTTAAAGCCGTGATCCTTTACTACAGAACTGTAGAGTGGTACTATTACTCCTGTAAAGAGTAATACATTGATATTGCACAAGTATATGTAAAATTTAGTATTTTTGTGAAGTTGAACATTTGCACAAAAACGTCTATAGTGTCTAATGTTCTTTCTATCCATGGCATTTGTACAGGAGGTATCTTGGCCCTGTCAGGAGAAGCGTATCCACTTACCTCATTGCCATGTAATAGTGTACATAACAAAACAATTATGTATATAGAAGTCAGTAGTCAAAAACATGTTATTACTAATTAGTCGATCATAATCATTAGAGAATATCTAATTTCATGTACAATAATCAGTAATGTACACAATATATTCTGTGTACCTAAGATAGTCTTCTGTCAAATTCAATTAGGACTGTAGCCATATAGTTAAGGTATATTCAGTCCACATCAGTCTTCAAAATGTAATGTCTATTATTTCCTGTCCACTGTGCACAGGGTTCTCTTGTGGCCAGAGAGATCTGAAGGTTGTAAGTAGCACGTAAAGTGGCAGAGCTATTGTGTACATATGTAATATGTCATGTATTGTAAGGAGGTAAATAACTGCTAATCAATTGTTATGGGGAGAAGTAGCTTAAGCCGATGAGCCCCTTTAGCACAGGCATCAGGGTAAAGAGCCTCAGGCAGCCCCATCCAAAACTTTGCTGAGCTATAGAACAGACAAGATCTGAGAGTGTCTGGTGTCCTAAGGGAGACCTAGGCCTAACCACGCAGCTACGCTTCAAATGGCAAGTGCCCCTTCAGGTGAATGTCAAAGCCTGGTAAGCAATCACAGGGGTGAAGTCTAGTCAGTCATAGTCAAGTCAGTCAGTCAAGTCAGCGTGGGTCTGCATAACTTAGTCCAAATCCACTACAAGTCTCAGCGAAGCCACAAGTCAAGCCACTGGTTACCTCCTTGGGCCTAACTGAGCTGTAAAGACTTATTCCATCTGTCTCCCTCAGTAAAGCTGCCGTTGTTTCGTAACTTTGCATCTGAGTGATTATTTGCCCCGCGCCTAGCCCAGGAACCAGTGGCCATACCTTGGGTGGTGTAGAGAAAACCACGCCTTGGCGTCACGAACACAAGGGGTTAATGCCATCTGCCCCTAGGGTAATAACATCTGCCCTTCATCACACCCTCACCACACAATTTTTTGCTTTCAACTTTATGGTAGCAATTTGGGGAAAGCCTCTTCTAGTTTCACATGACTGTATCCCTGTGCACCAGGTAAGGCCCATAAAGACAATGTTTGACGAGTTTAATGTGGAAGAACTCGAGTAGCTAACTCAAAGCTTTCACCTCAACCCCATCAAACACTTTTGGGATTAAATGGAAGATCTGCTGGTAGCCAGACCCATCATCAATGCCTGATCTCCCCTAACATCATTGACTGATCTCTCTATTGCCCTTTGGGCTAAATAGACACAGGCTCCATCACCAAAATCTCCAAAATAGCTTCACCATACCCTCCAATATCCTGTGGAAAGCCTTTCCATAAGAGTGGAAACTGATACAGCTACAAAGTATGGAGGGAGGTCTGGTTGATCCATACTTATGCCAGTACTTTAGGAACCGAATATCCAACAAACTCATATGCTATATATTAAATATAAACATATTAATGAATGATGGAAAACAAGTCACTAAAACTCAGTTTAAAAAAAAGCCTCACTGCATTCAATAAACTTTTATACCCTCCTACGGAACGCCTTTATCACTTTGTTTACACATACCCTCCAGCCTACCCATCAACCCCCCCCCCCACCCCACTCCAATGAGAACATTACTCCAGGTTCACCTGCTGAGTTTTTTGTGTTCGCTCTACTCTTGGTTTTATCCCTCCATTTGATGGAAATATAATTATACACTTCAGCCTTCCATTTTTTCCCCCCGATTTTCTTTAGCAGGCTCACATGGTTTTAGCTTTATTCAAATAAGACGTATAATTGACTCCCAGCTACTATTGAAGGCTACAGCAGAACATTTATTTGTTCTCTTAAGGGCTGCATATTTATTTTGTCTGTTTTTTTTTGTGGTTGTTGTTGCTTCCTGCTTTGCATTCCCATAATGTACTTTTCTTTGGCTTAATCCCCCGGTAAGCTCTATCCACTAAATGTCAAATCACACTCTATATTTAGACATCTCGGGTAGAGATTGCAACTTGCCTATATTATGGAGTTAATTGTGACATCTGCATTTGAAGAAGTGTTTCCTACAGGGTTCGAACACCTGTTGGATTGAAGATGTTTGACGATTGCTTCATCCCTTTATATTAGAATAATTTCCCAAGGGATTGCAGAAAGAATTATGACCATATGGCATGGCGTCTTAGGGGAATTACCTGAATCATGGTTAATCACATTCTTACTATTAAGCGCTTTTCTATCCTGTGCACTTTACATATATTTGCATGCAAATTGTGAACTAGTTTTTTTTTTAAAGTTATTTTAGATGATTAAACCCCATAATATGATATGCAGAGTAAAATAGAGTTATTAAGTCAATAAAAGTGTTGATTGAATTTCAATGATCAAGGTTACGGCGTCTAACCTTGTGTACTTTCCAGAAGACGTGGTGGTCTCTCTTCCCTGGTCATTAGAACCTTCTAGGATTTAGAGCTGTAAAGTATAATTAGAATTAGCATTGAGAAAATTCTGTTGTTTTTGTCTTTCAGGTGAATCTCATTAAAGGAGAACTCCAGCCAAAACAAACTTATCCCCTACCCACAGGATAAGGGATAAGTAGCTGATCATGGGTAGTGTTGCTCGCGAATATTCGCAATGCAAATTTTATTCGCAAATATCGCATATTCGCGAATTCGCGGATATTCGCAAATATAGCACTATATATTCGTAATTACGAATATTAGTTTTTTTTTTTTTTTTATCACAGCACACATCACAGTGATCATCCCTCTCTGCTTCCAGCTTGTGTGGTGTAAAGAAGGCTCTAATACTACTGTGTGAGACTGGCATGCGAATTTTCGCATATGCAAATTTTTGCATATGCAAAATTAACATATGCTAATTTTCGCATATGCGAATTTTTGCTCATACTCATTTTTTATATGCTAATTTTCGCATACGCGCATTTTCACATATGCGAAAATAAAACGCGAATATTACGAATATGCAAATTTAGCGAATATATGACAAATATTCGTCCATATATTCGCGAATATTCGCAAATTCGAATATGGCCTATGCTGCTCAACACTAATCATGGGGGGTCTGACCATTGGGCCCCCTGCGATCTCCGGAACAGGACCCGGCTCTCAGTGAGGAGCACGTGCTACAGATGGCGCGAGGTCTCATCATTTCTATGAGAGTGCTGAAAAGACCTGAGTACAGCACTCTGGCATCTCTGGTGCTCCCATAGAAATTAATGGAGTGTGTGCAGTCTACTGGTATACCTCACGCTCTCCTTCACTGACAGCCAGGGTTCAGTTCCGGTAATTGCGAGGGGGGGGGGGTTCAGCTACTAATCCCACAATCAGCTAGTTATCTCCTATCCTGTGGGCAGGGGATATGTTAGCTTTGGCTGGAGTTCTCCTTAAGGCTAGGTTTCCACTTAAATTTTTCTGTCAGTTTTTGGAGATCTGCCACTGCAGTTTTTGAGCCAAAGTCAGAAGTGGATCCATAAGAGAGGAGAAGTATAAGTCCTTCCTTTATATGTCCTATTCCTTTTGAATACACTTCTGGCTTTGGCTCAAAATCTACAGTGGCAGATATCCAAAAATTGCCAGAAAAAAAACCAAGTGGAAACTTAGCCTTAAGGTTCCGTTCAGCGTCTGTTTACACTTGCAGTTGTAGTGCAGCAGAGAGCTGCTTGAATTCCGGAAAAACCCATTGTGTTCGTCTAAGGCCACATTGTTCAGTCACATGGTTGATTCCGCCATTGTGGGCAGGAATTACGTTGCAGCAGAGTCTTATTGTTTTCAGTGGGATTATGCAGCACTGTGTGCGTGACGGAAACATCTGCCAAGGAAATTCACATGGTCACAGCACTCAATTATAGTAACACTTAATTTATTTTTAATACAGTGTATGTATATATATATATATATATATATATATATATATATATATATATATATATATATATATATATATAAGAATTGGTGTGAGACAGCACCGAGGACCAACCTCCGTTCATGTGAAACACCCAGGCAGCTAGCCTAGTTTTAGTATATGCAAAGTCCAGAAATCACAGCACCGACAGGTTGAGGATCTTCGTAAACTGGTTTCTTTAATCACCGCAAAAAGTTACAAGGTTTCGGCAATCGTGGCCTTCATCATGCATGCTTGATAAAGGCTACTATTGCCGAATCGTTGTAACTTTTTGGGGTGAATAAAGAAACCAGTTTATGAAGATTCTCAACCTGTCGGTGCTGTGATTTCTGGACTTTGCATATATATATATGCAATGTCCAGAAATCACAGCACCGACAGGTCGAGGATCTTTATAAACTTTTTTAATAATAAGTTTTTTATTATTATAAATTTATTTCCATAAATAAAGAAATGTTCATGCTACATGAATTCCAATAAATTCCAGTGTATTTCTGGTGCCTAGCAACCCTTTATCATCCTAAATATGGCCATGATTAAGGGTGCTTAGGTGCCAGAAATGTGTTGGTATTTTGGCTGCTAAGCATTGTTTGTAATTCTACTTTCTTTGCTTGATTTTACATGTTCACACATAGCACATGCACTGCAGAGTATAACTATTTACTTATATTTATTTATTATTCTAGTGTCATTATAAGAAATCTGCAGCATCTACATTATTACTGAACTTACCCTGACAGTCAGTTGGGAAGAAACACATGTGCAACAGAACCATGCTGCATTTTGTTTTAATGTTACCAACAATATTTTCAGCAACATTGTAGGAAAGGGAATCTATTTTTGCAATGTAACAACTGGTTGCAAAATTAAATTAACACATTAGCCAAG
Source organism: Hyla sarda (assembly GCF_029499605.1). Classification (NCBI taxonomy): domain Eukaryota; kingdom Metazoa; phylum Chordata; class Amphibia; order Anura; family Hylidae; genus Hyla; species Hyla sarda. The sequence continues at coordinate 35,120,555 of NC_079196.1, forward strand.
TGCAAAGGAAATTATGTGTTTAAAGGCAGCTTTAGGTGATGTTTACACATTACTCTTACACGTTTCAGTTTTTGTTTCTTTGTTTTACAAACAAAATGAAAGAAAAATTAGAATATATGTTTATACTGTAATTATTTAGGCCAAAAGCCAGATAGAGAAGTGTTATGGGAAGCGTAATGATTACTATATGTGTATATATATATATATATATATATATATATATATATATATATACATACTGTATATGAAAAGGAATATGCAAGCAGCTCAGATATTGTATATAATGTGAGGGGTGGACTCACTTATGGGATATACTGTATATATAATGTGAGGGGTGGACTCACTTATGGGATATACTGTATATATAATGTGAGGGGTGGACTCACTTATGGGATATACTGTATATATAATGTGAGGGGTGGACTCACTTATGGGATATACTGTATATAATGTGAGGGGTGGACTCACTTATGGGGAGATACTGTATATATAATGTGAGGGGTGGACTCACTTATGGGATATACTGTATATAATGTGAGGGGTGGACTCACTTATGGGAGATACTGTATATATAATGTGAGGGGTGGAGTCACTTATGGGAGATACTGTATTTATAATGTGAGGGGTGGACTCACTTATGGGATATATTGTATATATAATGTGAGGGGTGGACTCACTTATGGGAGATACTGTATATATAATGTGAGGGGTGGACTCTCTTATGGGATATACTGTATATATATTGTGAGGGGTGGACTCACTTATGGGATATACTGTATATAATGTGAGGGGTGGACTCACTTATGGGATATACTGTATATATATTGTGAGGGGTGGACTCACTTATGGGATATACTGTATATAATGTGAGGGGTGGACTCACTTATGGGAGATACTGTATATAATGTGAGGGGTGGACTCACTTATGGGAGATACTGTATATAATGTGAGGGGTGGAGTCACTTATGGGAGATACGGTATATGACAGTACAAATATCAGACACATAAAGTAAAGGCAGATACAGTATATTCCAAAAAGAAATACAATGAGATAATACGTCAATGTTCTCTTATTCTATTTCTACTCAGATAAGTAGAGCAAACCTCCGTGTGCCTCTCCAATATAATTAGCACATTAATGAGTCCATTTTATAAGAACAAAATATTTGTTTAATACAGTCGTGTTTGCTGAAATAAAAGCCATCTGTATTGAGAAAATTTTAATGAAGCGCTCTATGGCCTTGTCACCCTCATCGTGAGAGTTAGTCAACAATTCTCTATAATTAATAGAAATCACTGAACCGGAGAGTCAGATATGTCACCCCAACCCAAAACACCCCCTCACACACCTCCCTTCCTGGGTGATGTAAAATTCTACACTTAACAAGGTAACTACTAGAAAAGTTCACTTTTATTAAGGACAAAGACACATGTTTTCTCTCCTAGTTCTTCAAGAGTAGTGATCTCCAAACTGTGGCCCTCAAAATGTTGCAAAACTACAACTCCTAGTATACCTGGACAAATATTTAAATGTTATAAAACTCATTGACTCATTAATGTACAAATTATATTGAAGCAGCACTGTTCAAGAGTCATAACTTTTTTATTATTCCATCAATGTAGCCTTACAATGGCAAAATTCTTATGGGCACAACATTTTCTGCCCTTAAAGGGGTTAACCGCCATAAGGTGACTTTAGTACTGTTGTGAGTCAATCATAACGCTGCTGCTTTCTTTTTGTGAAATGGCTATTTCCTGTTGAAGTTCCCTCCCTCCAACTACAAGTCCGAGAATCCCTTGTCTGTAAGTTTGGGGTCACTTTTCTCTCTCCCACGAATTAGTCACCCCACCCATTTCAGCACAGCTAGACTCCCTTTCCATGGGTGCTCTGCTTGAAACTACAATTCCCTGCAGCCCTGTTTAGAATTATCTCCCTCCCACCCAGCAGGCACTCCACCCATTGAAGCACTGCCTAGCTCCCTTTCAACACCTGACTAGTGATGAAATGTCTTGAGCCGCACTGCAACCTGGGAAAACCCAAGACAACACTCATTTTGTATGCTGCTAAAAATGAACCAGTCATCAAACACAGGTACAGACACTATATTACGAATTAACTTTGCAGCTCCTGTAGCACAGTCAAATAATAATGAAAACAAAATCCTGAAATACCCCTTTAAGAATGTTAAGTGAGTACTAATACATACATTGTAAGCATTGCAACTTACTTTTTATTTTTAAAGGGGTACTCGACTGGAATTTTTTTTTTTTTAATCAACTGGCACCAGAAAGTTAAACAGATTTGTAAATTACTTCTATTTAAAAATCTTAATCCTTCCAGTACTTATTAGCTGCTATATGCTCCACAGGAAGTTCTTTTCTTTTTGAATTTCCTTTCTGTCTGTCCACAGTGCTCTCTGCTGACACCTCTGTCCATTTTAGGAACTGTCCAGAGCAGGAGAGGTTTGCTATGGGGAGCCTCCAGGAAGGCCGGAAGAAGCGTCATTTGACGTGAAACGGACGTTGCCTTTTACCTGCACCTTCTCCACTCTCCCCCATCCCCGTGTCTCATTTTATGTGATTTTTTGCTCCAATGCTGGAATAAATCACACCTTTACAGTCGTCTACCTGGTGAGTTGCCGTGTCTTTTTTTTTGCTTCTTCTGCTGGCTTTATCATATATGTTTGCTATAGACACCAAGCACCCCCAAGACCTGTATTTACGACCGCCATGGCATTTAGTGGCTACAACAGCTGAATCTACCTAGTTGCTTTAACCCTTGCAGTGCCTGGTTTCCATTTCTTTGTTGAATATTAAAAAAGAAAATAACTTTTTGTGGAGCAAACAGCAGCTGATAAGTACTGGAAGGATTCATATTTTTTTAAATTGAAGTAATTTACACCTCTGTTTAACTTTCTGGCACCAGTTGATTAAAAAAAATGTTTTTCAGTGGAGTAGCCCTTTAAGGGCAGAAAGTTTTAATATCAGCATTATACAGGAACTATGGGGGAGATTTATCAAAACCTGTGCAAAGGAAAAGTTGCCCAGTTGCCCATAGCAACCAATCAGATCGCTTCTTTCATTTTGGAGAGACCTTGTTAAAAAAGAAAGAAGCAATCTGAGTGGTTGCTATGGGCAACTGGGCAACTTTTCCTCTGGACAGGTTTTGATAAATCTCCCCCTATGAGTCTGGCAGTAAACAGGGGTCCCTGCTCCTGTATCTACATTCTGTGGTTTGCTATTCCAATAGTTTAGTGCACTACAGAATGTATATACAGGAGCAGGGACTCCTGTCTGGCCTCCCTGCTCTTTTACTATATTCCGACGCAGGGCCTCTTCTGTGGGCCGCAAGCAGAATTCCACTTCAAATTAAAGCCCAATAGACTTCTATGGGATTCCGCACTCCCATTCACACTTCTGAATTTCCGCTTGCAGCGCAAGCGGAAATTCAGAAGTGTGAATGGGAGTGCGGGATCCCATAGAAGTCTATTGGGCTTTAATTTGAAGCGGAATTCCGTAAGTGGAAATTCTGCCGTGTGAATAGACCCTGACACACAGCTGCAAGTAACGGAGCACAGAACAGAGGAAGAAGAGTGCTCAATGGGGCGGGGGTAATTCACTACATATTGGGTGCATCTAATGGGAGGAGGTTATCTACCTACTAAGGGCTTTTACCTAATGGAGGAGGTGAAATTATCTACCTACTGGGGAAATTTTCTACATACTGGGGCATCTACCTAATGGGGGTGTGATAGCCTGGGCGATGTAGGGTATGGGGAGTGTAGCAGTGCGGTAATCAAAGGGTGCTTGTTAACCCTTGCTATTCGTGACGCCAGGGTGGGGGCTCCTCAGTAATGCTTGTCCAATCGCCACCCTTCCCAAGAGCGATAGGGAGGTAGATAATAATGGAATGTCCACAACCGGAGAGTTTTCTGAAACAGGTATAACTTTTACTGAAGGTTTTCTGCAAGCTTCAATAATGGAACAGTCTCTATGCATACAGGTGCTTTCTTTGGAGATTGACAAAGGTTGGGACTTTAGCAATTTAGAGTCTTTAAGTATTATGCGCTGTTCCACTGGATTTAGGGGATTAGTTGTGGTCCAGCAGTCACGCTAGCATTAGCAGGGGTAGATTAGAACTCACGGTTTTAGTTCTGCTGAGGCCGGTTGGTTTTTGAGGCCTAGCGTGTCTTTGAAAGTTGCGCAGAACCGTCCTGCTAGTCTGGCATCCACGAGAGCAGCAACCAAAGAGAGGGATAAATGCTACAGCTCCCTTATATGGGCAGGGGCTGTACTAGTGCTAATTGGTCCAATACTTGTGTCAATCACCATTACAAAGGATTATGGGTAACATGTGTCTCAAGGACCTCCAAAGGTCCTCCAACATACCATAGAGGTTATTATCGTGGTCACATGACCGAAGGTCCTGCGACGCTAAACAAGGTAAGTACTATACATTATCCTAGATATATTCTATTATAAAATATATACATGTATTAACATTACACAATTAGACTTAAGAAGAGGCGACTAGGGGCTGTCCCACCTGAGGGACCCTACCTGAGCGTAGTTACTCTGACTAATCTAATACGGTACCGGGACACCACAGGGGGATTACCTACCTACTGGAGACCTGCCTGTTCTGGGGGCGCCCAATACCTTGCCTTGTCACAGGTTCTGCCAACCCACTCTACGTCACTTCACGTATGTCAGAACAGGGAGATGAAAAAATACCATAAATTCATGTGTAATCTGCGACGTAGCCTCCAAAGTCAATTGTTTGAGAAAACAGCGATGTAAAACAGAAGCAGAATAATCGACCTCAGAGCTCTCATCCGTGATGTGTATTTGTGCTTAGACATCATTTTACATTTATGGAGGGGTGCATTATGCGTTATGTATTTGCATTCTACGTTTGCACGTGTTATAAAGCGCTTTCTCCTCTTGTTCTCATTTCCATTTGGTACGTGGTTATTCTTTACAATAACTGTTCGTACAATAGAGTCTTTGCTTTTGCTATATAATGTGTTTCCCGTCAGGATTGGTAAAAAAAAAAAAAACAGGCAGGGTGATAATGGAAAACATATTCAACGCAATTGATGGCACAATGAACAAAACCTCCCAGTCCTCTTTAGATAGCCTGAAATCCCATCCATTATGCCACATAAAGCTCTGCGCTCATCTTTGTGTATCGATGTTAGCACTGCAGGAAAGCTACATTATATGTTATCTAGACGCCGTATACCCAGTGTGACATTTATGATGATACAGACTTAGAAAGTTCTTTTCCTAATAGATTTCTTTATACATTTTCTGCTGTAAAAACACCTGTCACCTTCACCACTGTACACGGTGGAAACGTTATGAATGGAAGTACCTGACGGTAAGTTAAAGGGGGTCACAATGTGCCCGGCCTGCCTAATTAAACAATAAAATATTTCAACCACCTTCTTTGCGCCCTTGTAGCCTCCGGTATAAGAACGCCCTGCTCTCCACTTGACTTTGTGCTCCCGTAACTGGCCGGAGCTGCGGACAGCAAGTGATGGTCAATCAGCACTGTCAGTTCCACCCGGCTGCTGCTGCTATGACTGCAGCTCTAGGGAAAGCAGTTTCACCAGTCGCAGATGGGACGTCCTGAGACCAGGAGCTACGAAGGAGCAAGTTTATTATGTTTTTTTATTTTTTTTTTATTTGAGGCAGTCTGGACACATAAGGAGGAAAAAAACAAAACTTTGATGGACAACCTCTTTATAAATTCCAGGCATTTTTTTAAATTAGCTTTCTCTTTTTTAATCTGCTATAGGGGCTGTAAAGTTAGATATAATATAGTATAGTAAATATATAATATAGTGTCTGTACCTGTGTGTGACGGTTGTCTTGCAATTCTTGTCCTTGATTTTTGTCCCAAAGTTTATTTTTAACAGCATATAAAATTACTGTTGTCTTAGGTTTTCCCAGGTTGCAGTGCGGTTGAGACAATACATCAAAAGTCAGGTGATGACAGGGAACCTGTCCTGCTACAATGGGTGGAGCTACCGCTGGGTGGGAGATCATTCTGCAACTAATTGTATTTTTGCAACACCTGGAGGGAACCTGGTTAGGAAACACTGGTCTTTTGCATGGAATGCTGCTCATATGTGTTTCAATGGGTGGGTGGCTGATGTGTGGGAGGGAGGAAAGTGACCTTACACTTACAAACAAGGAATTAAGGGGCTTGTAGTTGAAGAAAGGACTCCAACATGAAATAGCCATTGAGTTCTGTATAGGGAAAAATTTAAGCATCAAGTAGTCAGAAAAGGAAAATAATAAGGGTCTATTCACACACAAGTGGAAATTCTGCCATAGGAATAGACCCTTAAAAACTATATAAATTGGACATTTTTTAATCATAATGACCGACAGTATAAAAATGACATTTCAATTTCACCGTAATGTGCACTGCGTAAAAACGAAAACAAAATATTATTTTGCTTTGCCGTGCATTATATAGTAAAATGAAAGATGTCATTGCAAATTACAATTGGTCCCACAAACAACAAGCCCTGAAGATGGAAGACTGAAAGTGTTATGGCCATAAAAAGCAGAGGAGAAAAAAATGAAAATGCAAAATTGAAATTTTTTTGCATACTTAAGAGGGTTAAAGGGGTACTCTGGGGAAAATGTATGTTTTCAAATCAACTGGTGCCAGAAAGTTATACAGATTTGTTAATTACTTCTGTTAAAAATCTTATTCCTTCCAGTACTTATCAGCTGCTGTATACTCCAGAGGAAGTTGTGTAGTTCTTTCCAGTCTGACCACAGTGCTCTCTGCTGACACCTCTGTCTGTATCAGGAACTGTCTGGAGCAGAAATGTTTTGCTGTGCTCTTACACTGGACAGTTCCTGACATGGATAGAGGTGTCAGCAGAGAGCACTGGGATCAAACTGGAAAAAACTACACAACTTCCTCTGGAACATACAGCAGCTGATACCTTTTGGAAGGATTAAAATGTTTAAATTGAAGTAATTTACAAATCTCAAGAATATATTGTATTTGTGTATCGGCGCACATAAAAGGAACACACATATGGGAACAAACTTACTAATGCAGTTGGTTTATTAGTATCTGGATGAAATAAGAAGATATTGAGGAGTGAGCTGGTGTTGGTTTCGTTCACTAGGCAGAAAAAATAAATAAAGGAACGGTTTTTAGGTAAATACTCCAGATACTATATCTATGTCATAGAATTGTGTCGATTTGGTAAATACTGTAGCAGGTAGACTTACTTCTATCTTTAGAGTTGAGCTATGATGCAGATAGATGCCGACCCCCCGCCTCGATGACCGTAATTGGCGGAAAACTTCTGTCTCACTCACTACATATATTTATAAGATAATCGTGATTGAGTGATTCGAGTATAACACAATCTGCTTACATATGCACTGTAATAGTAAAGTATAAATCTATATATGGTACCATATAATAGGCACTATGAGTGGTTGAAGGTACCTGTGATCTGAAAGCTGGTTTGCATAGATAGATCCACGGAGCGTTGTTTGTCCTGAGTTGCGGCGAAAGATACCAGTGTGCACGATACAATCCACGGGGCGTTATTCGTCCAAAGGTATAGTGTGGGTACTGAAGCACAGTCCTTCCAGGAGCCCCCAGAGGGACAGTATGACAGGCAGTCCAGATAGACAGCGGGTGAAGGTCAGCGTACTGACCGAAACGCGTTAGATGATTCTTTGGCTCCTGCGCCTTGCTGTAGCTGCAATCGTGACGTCACGTTCAGTAATCAGATCTCCTTGCAAACTATCACAGCGTGGTCGCACCGGTGAGACGCTCACGGCCAGAGCAGATCTCCCGGCGCCTTCACCCGCTGTCTATCTGGACTGCCTGTCATACTGTCCCTCTGGGGGCTCCTGGAAGGACTGTGCTTCAGTACCCACACTATACCTTTGGACGAATAACGCCCCGTGGATTGTATCGTGCACACTGGTATCTTTCACCGCAACTCAGGACAAACAACGCTCCGTGGATCTATCTATGCAAACCAGCTTTCAGATCACAGGTACCTTCAACCACTCATAGTGCCTATTATATGGTACCATATACAGATTTATACTTTACTATTACAGTGCATATGTAAGCAGATTGTGTTATACTCGAATCACTCAATCACGATTATCTTATAAATATATGTAGTGAGTGAGACAGAAGTTTTCCGCCAATTACGGTCATCGAGGCGAGGGGTCGGCATCTATCTGCATCATAGCTCAACTCTAAAGATAGAAGTAAGTCTACCTGCTACAGTATTTACCAAATCGACACAATTCTATGACATAGATATAGTATCTGGAGTATTTACCTAAAAACCGTTCCTTTATTTATTTTTTCTGCCTAGTGAACGAAACCAACACCAGCTCACTCCTCAATATCTTCTTATTTCATCCAGATACTAATAAACCAACTGCATTAGTAAGTTTGTTCCCATATGTGTGTTCCTTTTATGTGCGCCGATACACAAATACAATATATTCTTGAGCTTATTCCTTTTATTTGGGCCCCAGCCAGGACCCTTATTGTTGTATCTTGGCTGCCTAAAAGGGAACCATCTCTGCGCCAGTGATTATATACTACATATTAATTTACAAATCTCTTTAACTTTCTGGCACCAGTTGATTTGAACACATTTTGTTCCCCCCTTCGGAGTACCCCTTTAATACATGACAATATCTGGCTGGCCTTAGAAGCAGCTGCTTGACATTCCAAACCCAAATCCTTCTCTATTTTCAAGGGTCCTATCTAGTAAAAATGCATCATCCATAGTGGGCACCCCCCTTTCATCATAAACCCCATGCGATGTGCCCCCCCCTCCTAATCATGAGCCACGCGATGCACACAGAATGTAATCACGGCTTCCAATATCCTTTGCTATGATTGTCGCATTTGCATTCAGAGTAAAATTTGATCCATTAAAGGGGTATTCCAGGCAAAAACTTTTTTTTTATATATCAACTAGCTCCGGAAAGTTAAACAGATTTGTAAATTACTTCTATTAAAAAATATTAATCCTTCCAATAGTTATTAGCTTCTGAAGTTTTCTGTCTAACAGCTCAATGATGATGTCACGTCCCGGGAGCTGTGCATGATGGGAGAATATCCCCATAGGAACTGCGCAGCTCCCGGGACGTGAGTCATCATTGAGCAGTTAGACAGAAAACAAAAACTCAACTTCAGAAGCTAATAACTATTGGAAGGATTACGATTATTTAATAGAAGTAATTTACAAATCTGTTTAGCTTTCCGGAGCCAGTTGATGTATAAAAAAAAGTTTTGGCCTGGAATACCTCTTTAATTCTAATAAGTAACATTTAAAATTGAGTCATAATATAAACCCCTAATTGGATAAAAATAAGTCAGTGCGGACAAGTTAAAAAATTTTTTTAAGTAAATGTTGGTTTTTATGTTGCTGCCAAGATGGAAAACTGGCAAGTGCAACTTCATTATAAAATTATATTTAAAGGGGTATTCTGGGGTTAACTAACTTTTAACTATCCTGCCTAATATCAATAATTATGCTAGATTTAGGCAAAGTTTCCACTTGGTTTTTTTTCTGGCAGTTTTTGGAAAACTGCCACTTAAGTTTTTGAGCCAAAGTCAGAAGTGGATCCATAAGGAAGGAGAAGTGTAAGTCCTTCCTTTATATGTCCTATTCCTTTTGAATACACTTCTGGCTTTGGCTCAAAAACTGCAGTGGCAGATTTCCCAAAATTGCCAGAGAAAAAAACGAGTGGAAACTTAGCCTAACATCTACTTACCATACCGCTCTACCGCGGATCGTCTTCCTTTTCTTCATTATATGGTCTCCCCCAGGTCTAGCATTTCCTTTCAGGTCCTGATGACGGTCATCTCATAATCCTTTGTGGCTCGAGGCGGGGGGCTTGGCTATTTCTTGTATTTCCTCACAAGCCAGCCCCCTGATGACGTTTGCGGTCCATCTGTACGTCCTGACCGGCCGGCGTTCCCTGCGTAGATTGCCGAGATCACGGGACGCTGGCACGTCAGGACTAGTGATGAGCGGCATAAGCCATATTCGAATTCGCAATATTTCCCGAATATATGGATGAATATTTGTCATATATTCGCGAAATTTGCAAATTCGTTATATACATTTTTTTTCCGCATATTTATGCACATATGCGAAAATATATGCGCATATTCGCAAATATTGAGCCCTCCCTTCTTTAATGGTATAGGGAACTAATGGGCTAGTGCAGTGGTCTCCAACCTGCGGACCTCCAGATGTTGCAAAACTACAACTCCCAGCATTCCTGGACAGCCGTTGGCTGTCCGTGCATGCTGGGAGTTGTAATTTTGCAACATCTGGAAGTATGCAGGTTGGAGACCACTGTACTAGCCCATTAGTTCCCTATACCATTAAAGAAGGGAGGGCTCAATATTCGCGAATATGCGCATATGCGAAAAGCAGAGAGGGATGCAGTGATTACTGTGATTTGTACTGTGAACAAAAAAAGAAAAGTGAATTTTCGGAATTGCGTATATATATATATAGTGCTATTTTATATTAAAATTCGAATTGCGAATATTTGCGAGCAACACTAGTCAGGACGTACAGATGGACCGCAAACCTCATCAGGGGACTGACTTCTGAGGAAATACAAGAAATAGCCAAGCCCCCCCGTATGCCAGCTGCTGCCCCGAGCCGCAAAGGATTGTGAGACGAACGTCATCAGGACCTGAAAGGAAACGCTAGACCTGGGGGGACCATATAATGAAGAAAAAGAAGACGATCCACGGCAGAGCGGTATAGCAAGTAAATGTAACACTAGCATAATTATTGATATTAGGCAGGATAGTTAAAAGTTAGTTAACTCCGGAATACCCCTTTAATTGGGTCATTACGGCGTAAAAGAGTTAAAAGGCCAAACCGCACTGAAGCTATGAATAAACCCACTGACTTGCCGCAGTGCTTGATACTTTGGGTGACAGACCATGCAAAGGCTTCATTATAGGGGATGGAAATACTGCCCCATTGAGCAGTATTATATGTGTAATGGTACATGACATGGATACATTTGGTACCAAAGACCGAATTATACCAAAAAGTATAAAAAGTTGGTTGTATTCAAGATGGTTCCCAGCATGCTGGGAGTTGTCATTTTGCAACAGCTGGAGGCACCTTGGGTGAGTGACACTGGCATATAGTTTGAAAAATTACATATTTTTCCATAACAGCGCTTCTTATGGCTAGGCAGGGTACTGCAAGTGCACAGTACTTTACATGTGAACTGTCAGGAACTGTCCAGAGCAGGAGAGGTGTGCTATGGGGATTTACTCCTGCTCTGGATAGTTCCTGACAGGGACAGAGATGTCAGCAAAGAGCACTGTGGTCAGACAGCAAAGAACAACTCAACTTCCTCTGGAGCATACAGCAGCTGATAAGTACTGGAAGGATTACATTTTTTTAATAGAAGTAATTTACAGATCTGTATAACTTTCCTGAACCAGTTGATTTGAAAAAAAAAATAAATAAAAATGGGGTACTTCGCCCCTAGACATCTTATCCCTTGGGTACGGCTTTTAGCTCTGGTGGCTATGTGAACAGTCCAGTGGTCCCTCAACATACAATGGTAATCCGTTCCAAATGGACCATCGTTTGTTGAAACCATCGTATGTTGAGGGATCCGTGCAATGTAAAGTATAGGACAGTGGTCTACAACCTGCGGACCTCCAGATGTTGCAAAACTACAACACCCAGCATGCCCGGACAGCCAACGCCGCTCTGGACCGTCACCGCTGCCCTGGATGTCGCCTTCCATCCCCGATGCTCCGGCAAGGCCTCTGTTTCCCCGGCATCCTCGCTCTCCGTCGCCGCCATCACGTCACTACGCATGCCGCTCCTATTGGATGACGGGACGGCGTGCGCAGCGACGTGATGACAACGATGAAGAGCACTGACAATGCAGGGGATCCCGTAGAGGACGCGCCGGAGCCCCGAGGACAGGTAAGTGATCGTCAGCGGACCACATGGGGCACCATAAACGGCTATCTGGGGGCAGCTGAAGCAGCCTGCGCTGCCGGATAGCCGTTTCTGCGATGGCCCCGACATACAAAAGCATCGTATGTGGCCTCTGAGAGGCCATCGTATGTTGAAATGATCATATGTCGGGGCCATCGTAGGTCGGGGGGGTCACTGGGTGCAAACTAAATAAGTTTTGGTCAAGTGAGGTTACTAGTGCCTGACCCGGCCTTGTGGGTTGGGGAATAGGTTGGATGCATGTCTATTTTTGGAGAGGCTTTTAGGTTAAGATCAATACATTATCAGTGGCTTGTTGGGGTTGTTGGTAATGGATGGGTAATGCACATGAAGGTTTAGGCATTATGGCTACCCCTTCTGGAAGTCTACAAGTCTTTTGGACATCAGGAGCCTCAACCATCCACCCTGTTAGATCTCTGGCTTCTAGTGGATGATAGGTGTCATCCCAGGCAGAATCCATGGTCAAGGCAAGAAAGAAGAGTCAGACAACCCATTTATTGCTGACATAAACTACAGTGGTAACTAGGACCACATTCCATACCAACTGTAAGTGGAGTAATCCCTAACCAACCAGTCTGTACCAGATCACCCAGGTCTTCAGCTAAATTGGCTCAATTGGCTCTTAGCTAATAATAGTAAAGGTGTAATGAAGCTTAAGGGCCCTTGAATCAGTCATATCCATCTCTTTAATCAGATATTGTAAGAATATAATTATTTGTAGATTCTCAGATTAGATTCTCATCTTTTGTAAAGGTATATGTGTATACAAATGTGGAGTCCAGGAACAATCCTGTAGCAGTAAGGGGCAGACTCACAAAGAAAGCTGGTGTACCGACGCTTCCCTGATGCCAGCTATACCCACAGTGAAGCAAGAGATCGGAGAACAACAATTAAATTATTAAACTGCGTTTTTACTATTGAATCGGACAACGCGTTTCGGGAGCTGCTCCTTGTATCTCAGGCAGCTTCATAGAGAATGAGTGGAACAGGGTTGCAAGAGTACTAACCTACCACTACATTATGGCTTATGCAAAAGACCACTCGGGGTCCCCATACCATCCGGGACATAATCCTGTCCGGCTGCAGCATCATCTTTGTCCCAGCTGAAGCACAGGCAAGCACAAAGTCCAGGAAGTGAGGGCGGGACTAGCACTCCTCTGTGCTCACTCCTGTCCTATCAGACTGCAGCATGAAAACAGAGAGGTGGGGATTACAGAGCAGCCTGCAGTGATTAGATGAAGAGACCCAGCGCAGCACAGCAGACTCAGGGAGGAAGTAAATGCATGGTGAGTTGGGTCGGGGATGTCAGAATGAGTGAGCAGAAGAACAGAAGAAGACACATCAAATCTAAACATGTAAAGCATTTGCATGACCTAGTGAGTAATCTATAGAAGCATTATTTTTCTGTGATATGACAGGTATACTTTAAAGGATAACTATCTTTTTTATGAACTTGTGGCATGCCATAGTGATAGACATGTGAGACATTTTGGTCGTGGAGGTCCGGGGCTAAAACAATGGAGCCTGTTGGCAGGAGTGTGAAGCAAGCCGTGTAGACATTCATGGATAGCCTAGGAGACCTTCTATAAACACACACAACCTATTTTACAGGGAAGATGAGCATAAAGGAAGGAGCCCATTTTAGTGACGAGCGGCAGGGGCCATTTTCAAATTTGCGATATTTTTCACGAATATATTGACAATTTTTCATCCTATGTTCGCGAAATGCCCATATTCGCAATGTTTGTTAACTTTTTTTCCCATGTGAAAATTTGCATAAAAATGTGCATAAAAATTTGCATGTGAAAAAAATAACAATATTCGTCATTAGGAATATATAGCACTATATTCGAACTATTCGCGAAATCGCAAAGTGTCAATATTTGCCATAAAAATTTGCATTACAAATATTCGTGCTCAACACTAGAACACAACACTGAGCTGAGTGCTTCTACCGCTTCGTATTAGTGATCTGTTGGGGGGGAGGGGGGGGGGGTCTCACCCCGGACCAAAACCTCTAACCTTTCACCATGACATGTCACAAGTTGGTAATACGGATAAGTCTCCATTAAATGAGCTAAAACAGTGAAAGGTTAGGTTCGCTTTAGTAATAAAAAAAAATTATAATAATAACTTCAAATAACACATTCAACCGCTAAAAAATAACACTAACAGAAGACCAACTCTGGTCTGTCGGGATCTTGTGTGTTATTTTTTCCACCTTCTTTGATATCTACAGAAGAACAGTTCCAGCTGATTCACGCGGTTGGCAGAGAGGTCCTTTCATGTTTTTTGCCAAACACCCGTAGAGATCACAATAATAATATTTGAGAACCGCACTTTAACACGTGTGAAGCTGAACGGCACTTCTGCTCACAAGGTGCCGCTGTCAGATGATGTTAGTGTTTTTAATGCGCGAGATAATGGCGCGACAGTGACAACCATCATGCTGCCAGCAGGGAGATGTGTTTGTACTTAGTACAACAATGGCGCCCTGAATTTTAATTTCTCCTCGGGTTGATATATTCGCGTCCCGGATTTCTCATCTGATTCAGAGAAACTACTTATTACCATTAATTAGAGGTAAATGAAATGGTATTTTTTTCGATCTTGGGACTTCGGCGTCCAGGTGGCTGAATTAAACGCGGCGCGCGACAGTCTGAAAAAGTCGGAGTATGAAAATGATGTGCAGCGAGTGGAACAGTGTCGGGCTGGTACTCTGGATGGATATATTTAGAGCAGTGGTCTCAAACTGTGGCCCCTCCAGATGTTGCAAAACTTCAACTCCCAGCATGCCCGGACAGCCAACGGCTGTCCGTGCATGCTGGGAGTTGAAGTTTTGCAACATCTGGAGGGCCACAGTTTAAGACCACCAATTTGGAGAGCTACGAGGTGTCTACAAAGCCTGGCGAGTTGCAGGCAGCTTTATGCAGCATTTCTTTATTCAGCAAATGGATTGATCTGGGAATTGCGCATCTAGAGAGGTCCTTTCATGTTTTTTGCCAAACACCCGTAGAGATCACAATAATGATATTTGAGAACGGCACTTTAACACGTGTGAAGCTGAACGGCACTTCTGCTCACAAGGTGCCGCTTTCGGATGATGTTAGTGTTTTTAATGCGCGAGATAATGGCGCGACAGTGACAACCATCATGCTGCCAGCAGGGAGATTTGTTTGTACTTAGTACAACAATGGCGCCCTGAATTTTAATTGCTCCTCGGGTTGATATATTTGCATCCCGGATTTCTCATCTGATTCAGAGAAACTACTTATTACCATTAATTAGAGGTAAATGAAATGGTATTTTTTTCGATCTTGGGACTTCGGCGTCCAGGTGGCTGAATTAAATGCGGCGCGCGACAGTCTGAAAAAGTCGGCGTATCAAAATGATGTGCAGCGAGTGGAACAGTGTCGGGCTGGTATTCTGGATGGATATATTTAGAGCAGTGGTCTCAAACAGCCAACGGCTGTCCGGGCATGCTGGGAGTTGAAGTTTTGCAACATCTGGAGGGCCACAGTTTGAGACCACCGATTTGTAGTGTCTACAAAGCCTGGCGAGTTGCAGGCAGCTTTATGCAGCATTTCTTTATTCAGCAAATGGATTGATCTGGGAATTGCGCATCTAAAGTGTTGTACATAATTACTCCGGCAACAGATGTAAGTTATAGCACTGTCAGTGTGAACATTATCTATAGACAAAGTAACATATGTTTGTTTGTTTTAGTGTTTTCTTCGTCCTTAAATAACCCAGCCGTGATGGGATTCGGAGGATTAGCGCCCGTTTATCGTCCTTTCAGGGACTCGATACTTTTACCTATGGGCTTTCAGCCAACTCGAATCCTGTGGGACACTTGGGTATTTAAAGAGTCGCTATAATGTTGTTGTGGCGGCTGGATATATGTGCAAACTCCTGCAAGTCGATGGGACTTCCGGCAGTTCTGTAGACCGCTGACTTTTGTATCAGTCTAGAAGGTCTGATTTTCCTACTTAAAGGGGTTCTTCGGTGGAAAACACATTTTTTCAAATCATCTGGAGCCAGAAAGTTAAACAGATTTGTAAATTGCTTCTATATAGAAATCTTAATCCTTCCAGTACTTATCAGCTGCTGTATACTACAGATGAAGTTGTGTAGTTCTTTCCAGTCTGATCACAGTGCTCTCTGCTGACACCTCTGTCCATGTCAGGAGCAGAGCAGGAGCAAATCCCCATAGCAAACCTCTCCTGCTCTGGACAGTTCCTGACACAGACAGAGGTGGCAGCAGACAGCAATGTGGTCAGACTGGAAATAACTACACAACCTCCTCTGGAGCATACAGCAGCTGATAAGTACTGGAAGTGTTAAGATTTTTAAATAGAAGTAATTTACAAATCTGTTTAACTTTCTGGCATCAGTTGATTTGAAAACATTTGTTTCCCACCAGAGTACCCCTTTAAGATTAAGTAGGAAAACCATCTAATCTAAACTCTGTAGCCTGATGCAAAAGCCAGCTGTCTACAGAACTGCCGGTAGTCCCATCTTAAAGGGGTACTTCACTGGAAAACATTTTCTTTTAAATCAACTGGTGCCAGAAAGTTAAACAGATTTGTAAATTGCTTCTATTAAAAAATCTTAATCCTTCCAGTACTTATCAGCTGCTGTTACGATCCACAGGAAGTTATTGAATTTCCTTTCTGTCTGACCACAGTGCTCTCTGCTGACACCTCTGTCCCTTTTAGGAACTATCCTGCTCTGTACAGTTCCTGACATGGACAGAGGTGTCAGCAGAGAGCAATGTGGTCAGACAGAAAGGAAATTCAAAACGAAAAGAACTTCCTGTGGATCATAACAGCAGCTGATAAGTACTGGAAGGATTAAGATTTTTTTAATAGAAGTAATTTACAAATCTGTTTAACTTTCTGGCATCAGTTGATTTAAAAAAAATGTTCTCCTGTGGATAACTCATTTAACCCTTTGGCCATTTGACCCTTACCTGCCTAAAGTACAGTAGGCCCAGAAGGCCACAAAGCAGCTACATTGCCCAAAAAGCCCATTTACCTGGGCCCATTATTGTCCAAATGAACATTCTAGGAACACTTTTTCCTGAAGATTAACCTATGTTAAAGGGCCAGCAATTGGCCAATGAACAATATTATTATCGGCCGCAGATTACCCTGAATAAATGGCGTATGTGCAGGCGACAATGATCAAAATTTAAAGGGTCACATTGAGAATTATCAAGCTGTGTGAAGACTCCTAAAATGGGCACTGTCATTAAAGGAGAACTCCAGAACATAAAAATTGTCCCCCATAGTGCCGGAAGAAAAAAAAAAATTAAGATGTACATACCTTCCTCCGCTCCCCCTTCGGTAACCGGCTTCGGCCTCTGCTGTGATCCACTTCCTGGTTGGCGGTGGTCAGAGAGTCTTACTGTGCTCAGCCAATCATCGGCCGTAGTGAAGTCCCGACTCGGCCGGCGATAGGCTGAGCGGCAGTGTGGCGTTTTCGGCCCCGGCAGCAGGTGCCGGTGTAGTGAAGAATTTTGTGTCCTGAAGCGTTTTCACACTGCCGCTCAGCCTATCGCCGGCCGAGTCTAACTTTGCTGCGGCCGGTGATTGGCTGAGCGCAGTATGATTCATCCGACCACCGGCAACCAGGAAGTGGATCGCAGTGGAGACTGGAGCCGATTACTGGAGGCCCCGGGGGAGCGGAGGAAGGTATGTACATCTTTATTTTTTTACTGCTGGCAGTATGGGCGACAATTTTTATATTCCGGAGTTCTCCTTTAAGAAAACAATAACCTGTGATACATTGTTAGGTTTAAGATACTGATGTTTCATGTTATGGATACTAGATTTATGGGGACAGATTGCTGATCCAGGGAAATATTCTGATCGCCATATTGGGGTCGGGAAGTAAAATTTCCTTTGTCATCGGGGAAATGGGCATCAGCCTTCTCCTGGACCATCAGCATTCTCCTGGGGAGGGCATCAGCCTTCTCCTGGGCATCAGCCTTCTCCTGGGGAGGGAGTTTGCCTTCTCCTGGATCAACACAGTAGGGTTTTAGGTTGAACTTAAAGGGGTACTCCACCCCTAGACATCTTATCTCCTATCCGAAGGATAGGGGATAAGATAGGGGATAAGATGTATAATCGTGGGGGTCCCGCAGCTGGGACCCCAGCAATCTCTGTGCAGCACCCAACCCCTTTAATCTTTATGGAGGAACTTGTTGCAGCAGAACCTGTTTCGGTTGGATCATCTAGTACACTGGTGGGCCAAACCAATGTTAGCAATGTAGAATAAATTAAAAAATCAAATTAAAATTTAAGTTTACACCCAATGCCCTAATGGCTATGAACAGGGAAAGGAAGATAAAACCAAGTAGTCCAAGGCCTCTATGAGTTTCCTTAGATCAGTATATATATATATTAGACTTTATTCACATGTTGCCGATTTGGTCAGCATTAACAAAGTAACATAGTTTGTAAGGTTTAAAAAAAATAAATAAAAAAAAGACAAGAACCCATTAAAGGGGTACTCTGCTGCCCCATCATCAGGAACACTTTGTTCCAAATGCTTGGAGCAGGCGGCGGTCGTGACGTCATGACCATGCCCCCTCATGATGTCACACCACGCCCCCTCCCAGAGATTTGCATTAAGGGGGAGTGGTGTGAAGTCACGAGGGGACGTAGTCGTGATGTGACGACCCGACCCGCCGGCACCCAGCGTTCTAAACGAGCACTGGGTGCTGCACAGAGATTGCTGGGGTCCCAGCTGCGGGACCCCCATGATTATACATCTTATCCCCTATCTTATCCCCGATAGGGGATAAGATGTCTAGGGGAGGAGTACCCCTTTAAGTTCAACATAAAACCCTACTGTGTTGATCCAGGAGAAGGCAAATGCCCATTTCCCAGATGACAAAGGAAATTTTACATCCCGACCCCAATATGGCGATCAGAATATTTCCCTGGATCAGCGATCTGTCCCCATAAATCTAGCATCCATAACATGAAACATCAGTATCTTAAACCTAACAATGTATCAAAGGTTATTTTTTTTTTAAAGGAGAACTCCGGAATATAAGGAAACTCATAGAGGCCTTGGAATACTTTGTTTTATCTTCCTTTCCCTGTTCATAGCCATTAGGGCATTGGGTGTAAACTTAAATTTTAATTAGATTTTTTAATTTATTCTACATTGCTAACATCGGTTTGGCCCACCAGTGTACTAGATGATCCAACCAAAACAGGTTCTGCTGCAACAAGTTCTTCCATAAAGATTAAAGGGGTTATTTTTTTTATATATCAACTGGCTCCAGAAAGTTAAACAGATTTGTAAATTACTTCTATTAAAAAAAATCTTAATCCTTTCAGTACATATGAGCTTCTGAAGTTAAGGTTGTTCTTTTCTGTCTAAGTGCTCTCTGATGACACCTGTCTCGGGCACCGCCCAGTTTAGAAGCAAATCCCCAAACCTCTTCTAAACTGGGCGGTTCCCTTGACACGTGTCATCAGAGAGCACTTAGACAGAAAAGAACAACCTTAACTTCAGAAGCGCATAAGTACTGAAAGGATTAAGATTTTTTTAATAGAAGTAATTTGCAAATGAAGTAATTTGCTTATATATATATATATATATATATATATATATATATATATATATACCATATTTTTCGCCCTATAGGACGCACCGGCGTATAAGACGCACCCAATTTATAGGTGCAAAATCTAAAAAAATAAAGATTTTGAACCCAATAGTGGTCTTCAACCTGCGGACCTCCAGATGTTGCAAAACTACAACTCCCAGCAGGACCGGACAGCCGTTGGCTGTCCGGGCATGGTGGGAGTTGTAGTTTTGCAACATCTGGAGGTCCGCAGATTGAAGACCACTGCATAGGAGGTAATACTTATGTGTCCCCGCCGCTCCGGACCCGTCACTGCTGCCCTGGATGTCGCTCCATCGCTGTCGCGGTGTTCCCGTCGCTCCGGAACGTCTCTGCTGCCGGCCGGGTATCCTCGCTCTCCGTCACCGCCATCACGTCGTTACGCACGCAGACGCACGTACGCGACGACGTGATGACGAGGAAGGAGAGAGCCGGCCATACAGGGGATCCCTGAACGGAGAAGACACCAAGGAGGCAGGTAAGGTCCCTCCCGGTGTCCTGTAAGCACTAACCCGGCTATTCAGTCGACTGAACAGCCGGGTTATTTTCACTTTCCCTTCTGACGCGGCGGTCAGCTTTGATCGCTGCGTCTGAAGGGTTAATACAGGGCATCACCGCGATCGGTGATGTCCTGTATTAGCCGCGGGACCCGGCCGTTGATGGCCGCAGGGACCGCCGCGATAGGGGTGTATTCGCCGTATAAGACGTACCAACTTTTTCCCCCCAGTTTTGGGGAAGAAAAAGTGCGTCTTATATGGCGAAAAATACGGTATATATATATATATTATATATATATATATATATATATATATATATATATATATATATATATGTGTTAGAAAAAAACGTTTTTTCCTGGATAACCCCTTTAATGCCCTTCAAAGTTCTATCGAGGCTTTTTCTTATCTAGGGCAAATATTCAGTTCATTGCCCTAACCCTGCATCTAAATGCCCCGACCAAGGCAAATCAGCTTGTTGGAGCCCCTCCTGGCATGACCGAGCTACATCCCAGCTCTGCAACCATCCTACACTATGGGGAATATGGGTTTCCAATTTATTGACCCAGAATTCCATAAGAAAAATGGCTTTTATCCATCGGCCTGATTCAAGCAGTGATTTCTTAAAAAAAAAAAAAAAAAAGCTTTAAATAAATGCAAGTACCATGTCTTATGTATCACAAGGGGGAAAAAAAGTCCTGTCCTTTACAATTGCACAAAAGAGACTCCAATAAAGCGATATGAGCTGCCATTTTATAGCCAATAGCAAAGCTCTTCTGCAGTAAAGCCGCGCTGCTCCTCTCCTCTTCCAAAGAGCCGTCTCCCTGGCAGATGATGAAAAATGACTGGGGGCGCTCGGCATGAGCAATACTGTATTTTTATATATCTAGGTATCACACATGTCACTTCTGCTATTCTTCTCCGGCTCTTACAGGTCACGGAGTCCATGAGATGATTATTTAGAAGCCAAACTTTACATATTTGTTATTGCGAAAGAGTTTATTGTGTTGTCATGAATAGAAAAGGGACGGACTGGTTCTTGGAGAGCTGGTGAATGGTTTCCTGTATAAGATACTTGATGCTGCGGAAGGACAAAGGCCCCTTACATGACTGTAGGAAGAAATAATGGAAACATGCTCAGTAATAAGGACTAATAGGAAGAGACAGAACTAGGTAACATGGGAATCAGGCAAGTAGATTAAGACAGAGTCAAATATCACGACTAAATACACTAAGTAAAGGGTTTGAAAGGAATATTATAACGCTTGGTATATGTAGGGTTATTTTAATATCAAAAAGCTTTATATATAAGAAGAATACCCCTCTAATATGACACTACCCGTGAGATTTGCACTTCTCTTTTTTGCTAGCATAATCACAAAAGGGAACAAGTCACTGCCTCCCACAATGTCAACATACTCCTCTCCTGCTGCTATTCATATTATCATGATCAGTTTGGATAAGGGTCTTCTTTTCTGCCCACTTAATAACATTGCATCTGTGACAGTAGCAAAATCCTCACTAACATAATCACGAGTGAACAAGTCACTGTCTCCCACAAGGTCAACATATGCCTCTCCTGCTGTTACCTTCAGTATTATGATATGTTTTGATAAAAGGTGTGTTTACTCTGCCCACTTAATAACATTGGACCTGTGACAGCAGGTCTATCCTCAGTAACATAATCACGTTCGTGAACAAGTCATTGTCTCCCACAAGGTCAACATACTCCTCTCCTGCTGCTACATTCAGTATAATGCTATGTTTGGATAAAATGTGCTTTAACTCTGCCCACTTAATAACATTGGACCTGTGACAGCAGACCTATCCTCATTATCACGTAAGTGAACAAGTCACTCTCTCTCATAAGGTCAACATACTCCTCTCCTGCTGCTACATTCAATATAATGATATGTTTGGATAAAATGTGCTTTAACTCTGCCCACCTAATAACATTGGACCTGTGACAGCAGACCTATCCTCATTATCACGTAAGTGAACAAGTCACTCTCTCTCATAAGGTCAACATACTCCTCTCCTGCTGCTATCCTCAATAACATGATCAGTTTAGGTACAGGGCTTTCTTTCTTTCCCAACTTAATAATACTACAACTGTGACAGCAGCCCTATACTAGTGAATTACACTAGTGAACAAGTCACTGTTTCCCACAATAACATACTCCTCTCCTGCTGCTATTCTCATTGATATGATTTGTTTGTATAAAGGTTGTTATTTCTCTACCCACTTAACAACATTGCACCTGTGACAGCAACCATAAGCTTACTAACATAATCACAAGTCACTGCCTCCCACAAAGTCAACATAATCCTCTCCTGCTGCTACCCTCAGTACCATGATCTTTTTGGATACAGGGCTTTTTTTTATTTGCTGACTTAATAACATTACAGATGTGATAGTAGCCCTATCTCACTAACATAATCACATTTGTGAACAAGTGATTGTCTTCCACAAGGTCAACATACTCCTCTCCTGCTGCTACCCTAAGAACCATGATCTGTTTGGATAAAGGGTGTTCTTTCTCTGTCAATATAATAACATTGAACCTGTGACAGCAGCCTTATCCTTATTTACATAATCACATGAGTGAACAAGTCACTGTCTTCCACAAGGTCATCATACTCCTCTTCTGCTGCTATACGCCGTACCATGATCTGATTGGCTAAATCACAGCCTCCTCTTCTCCTGCTCCAGTTGCAAAACTACAATATTGCAAAACTACAACACCCAACATGCACGGACAGCCAACGGCTAGTATTGCAATGCTGAGAGTTGTAGTTTTACAACAGCTGGAGGAACCCTGGTTGAAAAACACTGACTTATATGAAAGCTACTTTCAACAGGTGGCACACCACCTCTGAGGCAGACAGGGATGATCACTAAGGTCAGGTCGATCCAGCATCCTGATATCGTGCGCGCCTCCACACATCGAGATAAGCCAATGGGCGGGGTCAAGGGGTGGCAAAATTAGCTTTCGCTTAGGGTGTCAAAAATCCTTGATCCAGGCCTGATTGGCATACGTGGCGGCATTATATAGTATACCATTTTACTGCTGCGGTTATTTCTTAGCCATTCCATGCGGGGTGGAGGGGCGATGTCCCTGATACATTGCTCTTTCTTTAGAAATTTAATGTACGGAGCATTATTTGTTTATTTTTTTCTCTGTTTGCTAAACCAGAATATTTCGACTCGGCGTCTGACAGTTTTGGAGCCACAGGCAAAGATTCCTGATGACTAAAGACTCCTAAAGACTCTCTTTAATCATAGACAATAATGGGTGAACCGATTCCTCGTTGGATCAGGACCCCACTGTTTGCTATAAAGAAGGGATTTATTGATTCAAATACACAAATCATAAACCAGAATGGTTTGGCTTCCAGTTAATATATAACCTTTATCCTCATGTGATACTCCAGTATTTTAAACTGAGAATTAAAGTATACCTGTCATATCACACAAAAAATAATACTTCTATACGTTACTCACTAGGTCATGCAGATTCTTTACATGTCATTTTTTTTATGTGTCTAGCTTCTGTATTTGGCTCACAAATCCCTCTGATTTGCTGCTCACTCATTCTGACATCCTTTTCTTAGGAATGGGTGTGTCCGAGGCAAGCACTAAGCCCACCTTCACTCACCATGCATTCACTTCCTCCCTGAGTCTGCTGTGCTTTGCTGGGTCTTTTTAACCAATTACTGCAGGCTGCTCTGTTACCCCTCCTCTCTGTTTTCATGCTGCAGTCTGATAGGACAGGAGTGAGCACAGATGAGCGCTAGACCCGCCTTCACTTCCTGGACATTGTCCCGGCCTGTGCTGCAGCTGGGACAAAGATGATGCTGCAGCCGGACAGGATTATATTCTGGATGGTATTGGGACCCCTAGTGGTCTTTTATTTTTTTTATAATCCATTTGATTTTTATTAAAAGGAGATAACATTTCCTTACAGAGCCCATTTAATTTTTTCTAAACCCAACTTTATGCATAGCTTCTAACATTATACAATAACATTGATACCAATAAAAACTACAGTCCTCACTGCAATTTTTAATCTGATTAATCGAAAAAATCATCGACCAGCTAATTGATTCTGAAAATAATCGTTGGTTTTAGTCCTAGTATTCACCCTGTACCGGGACATCAAGATTTGCATAATTCCTGCAGTGTGCATGGGCCTTCATGCGACATCACTGCGTCACTAAAGGCATGACTGAGTTTACTGTCCCTGTACTGTGACATCACTGTGATAATTATGGTTGTAATGTGACATCACTGTGAGTGTCATGGTTGTATTGTGACATCACTGTGTGACTTATCACTGTACATTATGAAAAGACATTTGGGACACAGTTGGGACCAATCATAAGACTATTATACTCTGAACTTGCTGCTGGAGGTGGGCATAGTAGATTGGGCCCCATGTGGATAAGATATGTAAAAAAATCTGCAAAAACACAGCTGCTTTATTCCAAAAACAGCTCCACCCCTGTCCTCAGGTTGTGTATGGTATTACAACTCAGCTTCATTTGCTTCAGTGGAACTCAGCAGCAATACCACACACAACCAGGGTGGGCAGGGGTGGTGCTGTTTTTGGAAGAGCACAGCTATGTTTTTCTAATCCTGCATAACCCCTTTAGAATGCCCCTTACACCCCTGCTTATATTTATATATAAAATCTCAACAGTTTGGAAACTATGTGCAGACACCTCTGTAAAGATCAATGATTGGCTACAATGCAGCTCTTATACGTATGGTTTTGAGATGCCCTGCTGGATTATAGTGCCCCCTCCTGATGGCATATTCATTTGGTAACTCTCTTTTGCATTGTGAATAGGGATGAGCGAATCGAATCTGCCGATTTGTTCCGAATTTCAGGAAAAATTTGATTCATAACGAATGTGAATATTGCAGTGATTCAATCGCGAATCGCTTCATTTAGTGCGGTCCAGGCTCCAGGGGCTGGGCATCTAAAATGGCAGATCCACATGTGAGGACATGGGGCAAGGAATCCTGGGAAGGCAGGAACAAGGGGGTGCGGGATGACTCTGAATCACATGCAGCATGAGGCCTATCAGCGGCCAGCCACCCCTGTGATGCCACAGCCCTATATAATCGGCAGCCATGTTGCGGCCAGTCACATCAGCGTTCTATTACAGAGAGAGAGAGACAGACAGCAGTGTGTGTTGCACAGATAAGCTTTTTTACAGAAGAGATTCACCTCCCAGTCACATCAGCGTTCTATTGCAGAGAGGGACAGAGAGCAGTGTGTGTTGCACAGAAAAGCTTTTTTACAGCAGCAATTCACCTCAAGCCCAAATCCAGCCTAGAAGCACTGATAGGGAAGGGAGTGAGATTGAGAGAGTGTAGTGTAGTAATTTTGGGTGTAGTACACAGCGACTGTGTGCTGCAGCACTTGTGTGTACAACAACTGAAAAGCTAATAGCAGCAAGCTAGTTAGGGTGACCAGAGCACTAAAAGCGTATTGTCCTCTATTAAGTGTAACCTGTGTGTAGATCTAAGTGGTGTACCATTTTGTTCCTGCTAAAGTCTTAAGGGCCTAGATTCTGTGAAAGGCCAGCCAAAAGTACACACCTGTCGGTGTTTTAGACAAATACTGTTTTAATTGTACTGGAGTGCATTGTCCTCCCCTCATAAGTGCATACCACATACTTACATCTAAGTGGTGTACCATTTTGTTCCTGTTAAAGTCTTAAAAGCTTAGATACTGTGAAAGGCCAGCCAAAAGTACATACCTGCTGGTGTTGTAGACAAATACTGTTTGAAGCGTAATAGAGCGTATTGTACTCCCCTCATATACGCACTAAGTATGTCAGGCAGAGAAATGCCAGGACATGCACAGAGGAGTGACAGAGGCCTAAATTCCACAGGAGCAGGCAGAGGTCGCAGCAGACTAGGGGCGAGTGGCAGCAAGAGTGGCAGCGAGAGGTCTGAGCTCCCGATATCAGCTAGCGGTCGTGTCTCGACCGGCAACCCATCTGACGTCATCGATTGGTTAACACTGTCATGCACTTCATCACAAGTGATATCTGACTCCCCCAGTCAACAGTCGGTGGGTTCCTCAGACAAAACCCTCAGTTTGCATGGTCCGGGAGCAGTCCCTGTCCTCCCATTGCCTTTGTCCTATGCTGTTCCCTCTCCTAGAGAAGTATCTTATGCTGTGGGTTCAGCTCCACTATTTAGTGAGGACAATCTAGAGGACAATCAGCAGCTACTGCCGAGCCAAGAAGTGGAGGAGACATCTGTCGCTTCCTCCACTAGGCAGGCAAGTAGTGATGAGGAGAGTGGCGTGTGAGGTGGTGTTGCGAGCGTTCAGGCTCCTGAAGCACACACTGTTGAGGAACCTGAGGAGGACATCAGTGACGTGCAGGCACAACTTGATGATGATGAAGCCGATCGCACTTTGGAGCTGGGTGCAGAAGGGGCTTCATCATCATCAGGAGAAGAGGGTTGCAGGTTGCCCGTGAGGCAGCAGCTGAGCCAGCAAGGAGGTAGCATCGTTGGCAGTCAGCATGGTGGCAGAAGTGGAAAGTGTGTGTCACGATTCGGCTGGCTGGAGGTGGATCCTCTGTGTCAGCGAGGGATTGTCGTGGACCGTGTCGGTGGACCGGTTCTAAGTTGCTACTGGTATTCACCAGAGCCTGCCGCAAAGCGGGATGGTCTTGCTGCGGCGGTAGCAACCAGGTCGTATCCACCAGCAACGGCTCAACCTCGCTGACTGCTGAGAAGGCGTGGGACAGAAGGACTAGGCAGAGGCAAGGTCAGACGTAGCAGAAGGTCGGGGCAGGCGGCAAGGTTCGTAGTCAAATAGGAATAGCAGAAGGTCTGGAACACAGGCTTTGGACAACACTAAACGCTTTCACTGGCACAAGGCAACAAGATCCGGCAAGGAAGTGCAGGGGAAGTGAGGTAATATAGCCAGGGAGCAGGTGGAAGCTAGTTAGGCTGCTTGGGCCAGGCACCAATCATTGGTGCACTGGCCCTTTAAACCTTAGAGAGCTGGCGCGCGCGCGCCCTAAGGAGCGGAGCCGCGCGCCAGGACATGACAGCCGGGGGCCGGGACAGGTGAGTGACTTGGGATGCGATTCGCGAGCGGGCGCGTCCCGCTATGCAAATCGCATCCCCGCCGGCAGTCTCAGTGCAGCGCTCCCGGTCAGCGGGTCTGACCGGGGCGCTGCAGAGAGAGAGACGCCGTGAGCGCTCCGGGGAGGAGCAGGGACCCGGAGCGCTCGGCGTAACAGTACCCCCCCTTAGGTCTCCCCCTTTTTTTGTCCGGTAATTGCTTCACGTGGGACGAGGACACTGGGAGCGATTGTAGGGTTTCCTCATCAAAGGCAGGCAGTTCAGAAGGAGTGGGAATGGGGAGGGAGTCCAAAGGGTGAAGCTTGGCACGGGGCAGAGTGTTACCAGGACGGGGGCTATGAGGAGGCAAAGCATAGTCCTGATAGGCCTTGGGGAGACCAGGTGTAGGAGGAGGCACTGAGGCTTGCCTGACGGGACTGGGAGCAGACGTGAGGCATTTCTTGCGGCAAGCAGGGCCCCAATTCTTGATCTCCCCGGTGGTCCAGTCAAGGGTGGGAGAATGATGCTGGAGCCATGGCAGACCGAGGAGGACTTCAGAGGTGCAGTTGGGAAGGACGAACAATTCAATCTTTTCGTGATGGGGTCCTATGCACATTAAGAGGGGTTCTGTGCGGAAATGCACAGTACAGTCCAACTTCACTCTGTTGACCGAAGAAATGTAGAGCGGCTTGACGAGACGGGTCACCGGGATGCAGAACTTGTTCACCAAAGAGTCCAGAATAAAATTTCCAGAAGCACCAGAGTCCAAGCAGGCCACGGCTGAGAAGGAGGAGTTGGCAGAAGGAGAAATCCGCACGGGCACAGTGAGACGTGGAGAAGCAGACTTCGTACCAAGGGACGCCACACCCACATGAGCTGGGTGCGTGCGTGCGTTTCCTAGACGTGGAGGACGAATAGGGCAATCCACCAAGAAATGTTCGGTACTAGCGCAGTACAGACATAGATTTCTCGGCAGAAGAAGCTCAGGCTGGTTCTTCGAAGACACTACGGACTTCAGCGAAGAAGGACAGGACTGTGGCAGGATCATTGCGGTCCCAGAGCGGTGTGGCCCAAGACAAGGCCTTTCCAGAAAGAAGACTCACTACGAACGCCACCTTAGACCGTTCTGTAGGAAATTGGTCCGACAACATCTCCATATGTAGGGAACATTGAGATAAGAAGCCACGGGAGAGTCTAGAGTCCCCATCAAATTTGTCCGGCAGGGACAAGCGGAGGCTAGGAGCGGCCAGTCGCTGCGGAGGAGGTGCAGGAGCTGGCGGAGGAGATGGTTGCTGCTGTAGCAGTGGCAGAAGTTGCTGTAACGTGGCGGTCAACTGCGACAGCTGCTGTCCTTGTTGGGCAATTTGCTGCGATTGCTGAGCGACCACCGTGGATAGGTCAGCGAGACTTGGCAGCGGCACCTCAGCGGGATCCATGGCCGGATCTACTGTCACGATTCGGCTGGCTGGAGGTGGATCCTCTGTGTCAGCGAGGGATTGGCGTGGACCGTGTCGGTGGACCGGTTCTAAGTTGCTACTGATATTCACCAGAGCCCGCCGCAAAGCGGGATGGTCTTGCTGCTGCGGTAGCAACCAGGTCGTATCCACCAGCATCGGCTCAACCTCACTGACTGCGGAGAAGGCGTGGGACAGAAGGACTAGGCAGAGGCAAGGTCAGACGTAGCAGAAGGTCGGGGCAGGTGGCAAGGTTCGTAGTCAAATAGGAATAGCAGAAGGTCTGGAACACAGGCTTTGGACAACACTAAACGCTTTCACTGGCACAAGGCAACAAGATCCGGCAAGGAAGTGCAGGGGAAGTGAGGTAATATAGCCAGGGAGCAGGTGGAAGCTAATTAGGCTGATTGGGCCAGGCACCAATCATTGGTGCACTGGCCCTTTAAACCTTAGAGAGCTGCGGGCGCGTCCCGTAACAGTGTGGAGCCCGGGGTGCCCGGGGGGGGTTGACCACCTGCTTCACGGCAGCCTACCTTCCCGGGAGGTAGTGGAACAGGGGTTCCTGGAGTCGGCGGCAGTAGCAGTCAATTAGTGCGGACTGTTAGTGGGAAAATCAGCTACTCGGCGGTGTGGCAGTTTTTCATCAAGCATCCGGAGGATATTAACCTGGCCACATACAAGATGTGTCTGCAGAAGGTGAAGCGTGGCCAGGGTCACAATGTTGGCACCACGGCCCTTCGTCAACATATGCAGCACCACCATAAAGAAGCCTGGGAGAACCGTTGCTTCGATGTATCGGTCCAACCTACTGCATCACCCAGTGGCACGCCGCTCCCTGTTTTAGCCAGCCAAGGTTCTACCACCTCAGCTGAAGGGAGCTGTGTGTCATACCCTCCTTATGTTGCTCCAGATGCTCCTGTTCCTCCTACTTTGAGTCAGTCATTCCGCCAGCAATCCATCGGCAAAGCCATGTCCAAGAGACAACAGTATGCGCCCACTCATCCAACGGCGCAGAAGCTGAAAGTGCTCCTGTCCAAGTTGCTGGTGCTACAGTCCCTCCCTTTTCAAATGGTGGACTCTTTCCGAGAACTGATGCCTTCTGCCGAGCTGATTTGGACAGTCCCAAGCCGTAATTTCTTTGTGATTCTGATCTTGCCACCTGCCTGATGCCACACATCTGATGCCAAGTTCTAATTTTTTCACCCACCTTTGTCACCGGGTACTGATATTGCCACCCACCGCCCCATCATGTCACCGGGTCACTTTCAGGACTCCTGATGCTGCTGATGCCACCTCCAGGCTGTCTCATACTGCCACCAAATGTTCTCCTCATGATGATGCCAGCTCCAGGCTGTCTCATTCTGCCACCATATGTTCTCCTCATGCTGCTGCCACCTCCAGGCTGTCTCATTCTGCAACTATATGGTCTCCTCATGCTTCCACCATCTCCAGGCTGTGTAATTCAGCCACTCCATGGTCTCCTCATGCTGCCGCCAACTCCAGGCTCTCATTCAGCCACTATATGGTCTCCTTATGCTGCCGCCAACTCCAGGCTGTGTCATTCAGCCACTATATGGTCTCCTTATGCTTCCGCCACCTCCAGGCTGTGTCACTGTACCACCATGTGGTCTCCTCATGCTGATGGCACATTAAATAAAACTTTTTAGGTTCATCTATTTGAAATCTTCAATTTAAATGTTAAAAAATATCTTTAATCTTTTCAATTGTGAGGCCCTATGGTCTCGTCAGGCTGTTGCCACCTCCAGGCTGGGTCATTCAGCCACTATATGGTCTCCTGATGCTGCCTCACTCCATGCTGTGTCATTCAGCCACCATATGGTCTCCTCATACTGATGCCACCTTCAGGCTCTGTCATTGTGCCGCTCTACGACAGTGATTCTAATAGCGACACCTCTAATCTGCATGTCATACTGAATAATAGTATTTTTTCACTAACCCAGCACACACCTTATGCGTTTTACAGCAAGGCAAAGTGTTTTATGCCCCTCCTGGGGTTCTCTGTAGGCCAGAGATAGCCATTTTCAATACAGATTCACCGCTAATAAATTCGGACCGAATCAAATTTTCTCATCTCTAATTCGCTCATCTCTAATTGTGAACATTAAAGTGACCCAGTTTGACTTTGGCTTAATCTGGATACTTGGCTGACTCTGTAAATAGAATCAATTAGCAGAACAGATGCATCAGGTGATCAGCGGGTAATACAGCTGCTCCATAGAAATGTGGCTCCTACATTATGTCGCTATGCATCGATTTCTTTTTTTTAATGATGGGGAGGATGGAGATTAAAGTCTCAGGAACATGATAAAGAGTCATATAAATAATGGGTGGCAATGGGTGTACAGTCATTGGATACCGTAAACTATAAATACACAGAAGCAGCAGAACGGTGTCTTTTGTGATCAATTTTCATACCATGTTTTTGCATCCTTTTGAAATGCACTATTATTTTATAGATCAGAAAACAAGCCCCTTTAAAATAGAATGAAACAGGAGGTCTGTCCTTTTGTCTGATCCCATTGTCCTTGACTTCTAAATTACAAATACAAGAATTAACCTGGATCCTGCCCTTAACCCCTTAAGGACGCAGGGTTTTTTCGTTTTTGCATTTTCATTTTTTCCTCATCACCTTCTAAAAATCTTAACGCTTTCAATTTTGCACATAAATTTCCATATTATGGCTTATTTCTTGTGCCACCAATTCTACTTTGCAGTGACATTAGTAATTTTACCCAAAAATCCACGGTGAAACGGAAAAAAAATTCATTGTGCGACAAAATTGAAGAAAAAATTTCATTTTGTAAATTTTGGGGGCTTCCGCTTCTACGCAGCACATTTTTCGGTAAAAATGACACCTAATCTTCATTCTGTAGGTCCATACGATTAAAATGATATCCTACTTATATAGGTTGGATATTGTCGTACTTCGGAAAAAAATCATAACTACATGCAGGAAAATTAATATGTTAAAAATTCTCATCTTCTAACCCCTCTAACTTTTTTATTTTTCCACGTACGGGCTGGTACGAGGACTCATTTTTTGCGCTGTGTAATTAAGTTTTTATCGGTACCATTTTTGTATTGATCAGACTTTTTGACCACTTTTTATTCATTGTTTCATGATATAAAAAGTGACCAAAAATACGCTATGCGCGTAGGCCATTGACCACGTGATTTAATTAATTATATCTTTTTATAGTTCGGACATTTCCACATGCGGCGATACCACATATGTTTATTTTTATTTACACAGTTTTTTTTTTTTTTTTTTCTTAAGGCAAAAGGGGGTTGATTCAAACTTTTATTAGGGAAGGGGTTAGATGACCTTTGCTAACTTTTTTTTTCCACTTTTTTTTGCAGTGTTATAGCTCCCATAGGAGGATAAGATGTCTGATCATGGGGGTCCTGCCTCTGGGGACCCCCACAATCTCCCTGCTGCACCCGGCATTCGTTTAGAGCGTCAGGTGCAGCGCAGAAGGCGTGATGCCCCATCCCATAGACTTGCATTGAGGGGGCATGGCCGTGATGTCACGAGCGCGGCGTGACCGTGACATCACGAGCCTCCGCCCCGCATAGCCAGGCATCCGGCACGGAGCGGGGAGGACCCCCACGATCAGACATCTCATCCCCTATGCTTTTGATAGGGGATAAGATGTCTAGGGGCGAGGTACCCCTTTAAGAGCTGGTCCTGCAGGACTCCTGCCAATAGGAATGGTGTTCCTGCTGTGGAAAAAGTGCAGGAACTTCCCAGGCATTCCTGCAGGACTTGAGCCCTCCTGGTATGTCACAGGTGCCCCATATGGAAGATATGTCACTGCAGTAATGCCCTGTAATCCATAATAAGGCACAATAAGTCAAAACGCCTCCACACAATCCGGCCATAAACAAAGATGGATAATGTTTGGCAGAAGGTAAAGTTTCATATTTCAAACCGCAGAGCGAAACTCGTGTTTGGTCATTTTAAGGTACAGCGGCCTCTGAATTATTTATGACTGTATCAATTTCTACATTGATTTTACAACAAGTGCCAATCGAACGACTTATTTATTATATGTGCAGAATAATGAAATTCTCTTTGTGCCACTTCAACTTTTCACCATTTGATTGTTTGTCAATATTTCTACTCGGAAAACCTCGGCCAAATCCGACAATTAAGGCTCAAGTCCCAAGTCCCCGGTGGGCAATATCTGACATGGTCTGTGGGTCCGGACTTCATCTGTCCTTCCCAAAATCTTTCAATTATTTTTATTTATTTATTTATTATTTTTTTGTGCTGTATTAAACATATAGTATATTTAATATTCAAAAACCAAATTGCAGGATTTTTTAAAGGGGTTATCCACCATAAGTTGATTTTAGTACGTACCTGGCAGACAGTAATGGACATGCTTAGGAAGGATCTGCGCTTGTCATGGGGCTAAATGGCTATGTTGTGAGATTACCATAACACTATGGCTAGCTTTTTGTGAACTGGCATCTCCTGTTTGAGTTTTCTTCTTTGCCTACAAATCCCATAATTCTATTTTCCTCCCTCCCACACATCAGCCACCCCACCCATTGAGAGATAAATGAGCTGCATCCATTCAAAAGACCTGTGGTTTTCAATCAGGGTGCCTACAGCTGTTGCATTAGTTGCAGATTAATCCCTCTCCCACCAAGCGATCGCTCCACCCATTGAAGCAGACAGGCTCCCTGTCATTAGCTCACTAGTGATGTCAGGTCTCGACCGCATTGCAACCTGGGAAAAATCTGAGACAACAGTCATTTTGTATGCTGTTAAAAATAAATATTAAGATGGAAATCACAGAAGAATTGTGAGAAAACCGTCACAAACAGGCACAGACACTATGTAAAGAACTACACCAACTTTACAGCCCATGTAGTGAAGTCAAATAAAAAAAATCCTGGAATACCCCTTTAAGTCTCAAATGCACATTATTGTCACAAAATAGCAGAAAACTCGACAACCCTTTAGGCACAAATTATAAAAAGGTGTTGATCAGGCTCTAAAGCGGTATTTTCCGACCAGGGTGCCTCCAGCTGTTGCCAAACTATAACTTCCGGCATGCCCGGACAGCCTTTCGCTGTCTGGGCATGCTGGGAGTTGTAGTTTTGCAACAGCTGGAGGCACCCTGGTTGGGAAATATTGGCCTAGTTGAACAGTTTCTGCTGTTTATTTTCATCCAGAGCTGCATTCATGCACCCATTATTTAACTAGCGGCTTAAAGGGGTATTCCGTTAGAAAACATCTTATCCCCTATCTGGGGGTCATCGAGGGCCCCGTCACTGGTGATCCCCGCAATCTCCATGCAACATCCCAGTCATCCGGTGCACAGAGCGAACGCCACTCAATGCTGGATGACTGGCGACTGCAACCGCCACATACTAGCCTTCACGTCCCCTCCGATAGACGTGAATGGAGGGAGCGTGGCGTTACATCACAAATAAGTAATTTCCGAGCTTCCGTGTTCCGGAAGCCTTTGTGCCACAATTTGGTAGCATAAGACAACATCCTTTAAAGCCTACACTAACAATAATAGTAATAGAGAAGGGGGAGGAAACTACATTAACCAAATGTTAAAGGTGGAAGGAAAATGGATATTCCAACTAAATTCCCTTGCTCCTTATGGACTAAACATTGACTTTGAGCTTTTTTCTTTTTTCTGTGAAAACGTATTTCAACAATAGAAACATTCTTGTGTATCCTAAAAGAATAGATAGCCACATCCGACCAGTGAATATACAAAAAATATACATAAATAGACAAACTAGCATGTTCACACTGATACAGGTAGCCTGATAAAAAAAAACACCCCATCTGAAGCCTTGAAAAGGATAGGAGGAGCAGAGAGTGATCTCCCTGATGAAGGAGGCTGTATTTGCCTTTGAAATGCGTTGGAAGCCTTTCTGAATCTTCAGGTTCACATTAGTAATGTCGCTCAAACCAAACACACGGACTTCAGCAGGAAAGGTTTAGGTCAAGACGCCACTGCCCGGGGCTGTCTTCCAAACTCAGACTATCAAGCATTACCTGCAAGAACAGCACTATATCCACATCATCTGGAGGACAGTATGAAAAGGAGTACATCGGTACAGAGCCTTATTGGGCGAGATTCTCAAGATTGAAACTCTGGACACTAGCACAGAACATTGCATCTTCATAGTAAGTTGTATTATATACATAACTTCTCAAAGCGCTTTGAATACACTATTTATCCAAATTTCAACCTTTATATGGTAAATAGGGAACCATATATTTTTCTCATAGCAGCAAACAGGGCATCTACTACCTTGAAAAGCTCTGTGTAGTTACATATATATTATTTTGATGGAAGAACAGTTTTTCCAATTTCATCATGAATATGCAAAATATAAAATAAGAGGGTGGGCAAAAGTGGACAATCACTTAAAATTTTTTCTTGCAGATTTCATTGCTGCCACCCGCAGGCTGGATGTTGTATTGACATCATATTGTCTGAACCATATGAAATGGTAATGTGAATAGATTGAATGTATAAATGGCTATTTCTATGCCTTTCACTCTAATTACAGCAAATGATTTATCCGGGCTCTGGCATTTTATTTAATGATACTTTCATGTGCATAATAAACAGCTCATCAAAGCCTCTGTAAATGTAAGTAACGCAAGCAGATGAATGACAGCACATTTTTTCCCTGCAGAGACCGAATCGTATATAAAATGTTATAAGTGCTTCTTGGCTTAGGAGTGATAAGATGGGATGGAGTATGGGGCATGAGGTGAAATGGCTTGGCAGGAAAATCGGGTAAATTTTCTCATATATTATTGACTGATTGGCAGCTGCTGTTAATCTTGTAAACTATTTATTTATGCTTTTGTAATTTTAATATAGAGGTCATTAAGGCTTGATAGAAAACATTTATTACTAGACAGCACTGTCATAGATCCAATGGAATGTGTTATACCCCGCTGTGGTCAGAATATGACATAACCAACGATATCCAATGTAGACTGCCAACACATCATTTAGAGACCACATATCCATCTTGGTGTTGGGATGAAGGTTATTACTGAGACCATAGATTTTGTTATATTGACACCAGTGGCTATATATTTTATTGCATTTAGCAGTCTGGCTGGCCCATCTCTGCCTGCCAATGCCATGGCTCTCTTGGTGCCATTGATCACCACTTTCAGTTGTGTCTGTGCCCTTTCCTCCACCAGTGTCCAAATATGTTCAGAGCTTTGACTCTGTTCACATCGTAATTGAGCTCTAGGTTAGCATATACTGCTATGAAAAGCTCAGAATATGTAAAGTTCCTGTTACGAAGGGCATGGAATAGTGAGGCTCTGAGCTCACCCAGAACCTTTTCCCTGCCTACTTGTGTATCTGTCCTATACAGCGGATCCACAAGAGGATGGCAATCCCTCTTCTGAACTAAAGTGCAGGGGTGACACAAGTTAAAATAATAAACAGAACTGTACAGAGGTCAGGGAAACAGGTCAGGATATAAAGCATTAACAAGCTAGAACAAACAAACAGGGAACCAAAATATAACGTCAAGAAGCAAAGTGACAAACAGATATCAAGAGTTATAACAGCAGGTATATAGAGTACTGACTTCCTTATGACCAAAACAATACAGCTGAAATTAGAGCAATGACAAAGCAGGTTACCAGGAATATATGGCGGAAGTTTTCCAAGAATGAAGTAAACAGGTAACTGAAGTCAGAACACTATACAGATCAGGATAAATAAGTAAGGGATTAAACAAGACTAAACACGGGAACACATCAGGCATGGGGGCAAAACAAGAGAAACAATGGATCAAAACCTATACCATGGCGAAGCACTAAGTCTGAATACAAGTCTGGATACCGGTTATGGTTCAAACGAGACAGAACAGAGAACACAAGGCTGGGGACAAAGCAAAAGAAGCAATGGATTAGGACACATACCGTGGCAGAGTAAGGGATACAGGTGAAGTTAACAAATACAAACTAAACAGGATAAAACCATCCATACGTACAGACAGATCACAAGACAAACAGGACAAGGGTTTAAAGTACACAAATGGGTCAGAACTACAACGCCGTGGCTAAAAAAAAGTGTCTGAAAAGACACAGGACTCAAATACCCCTCCTCGTCTGCTGATTGGCCCTCACTGAACAGAGCATAACGAGCAAAGCCTGCTGATTGGCCCTCACTGAGCAGAGCAAAACAAGCAAAGCCTATCAGATGCAATCATTGCAGTTGCATGTTGGTATGCAGTTTGTCTGTGTAGAAAAGTATAGTCAACGTTCCTTTTTATACATTTTTGTGACTTCAAAGTTGCAGTTATATGTTGAGAAATACTATTTTTCTGATGAAAGACTCAGTCATGATAATAACAGAACCTTACTCACACCCCTGACTTCCTCTTTATTGGGCTTAGGCTTTGATACAATATTAAGCTTCAAAGGTCTAACAATAAACAAATAAGGAACAGTTTAGAGGTGGCTTTGAAGTAAAATACTTTTTGTGGAATTCTTGAATAACCTAGAGTATCATATTGATTATCCTTTCCATCTAGCAAAGAATACCATGTGTTAATGTGAACATCTTCTGTATACATGGATGCTGGGCCTTGGTGTATAGGTGGCCATACCATAGGGTCAACCTTTGCCCTGGGCCCCAGTAAGTA
This sequence comes from Hyla sarda, assembly GCF_029499605.1. Classification (NCBI taxonomy): domain Eukaryota; kingdom Metazoa; phylum Chordata; class Amphibia; order Anura; family Hylidae; genus Hyla; species Hyla sarda. Next base: position 35,157,976 of record NC_079196.1, read on the forward strand.
GGGCATTGATTACCTATTGTTATCTTAAAAGCAGCTTCCTATTGTCTATTAGATTACATGTAATCGACTAAGCTAATGGCCCAATTTTACTAACATTGTCTAATTCTTAAACGGTGCAGACTAGACAGTCTTCAAACGATCCAGATTTCTCAATGTATATTAGGCTGAATCTGGCGCATCTGATCACTGTCTAATCTAAGTTTAGACCAACTATTGACTTTCTTTAAATGAGAATCATGCGCCAAAAATTTGGAGCATTTTTCTGATTAATTTCGATTATCCCCTTTTATGAAGGCTACATTAATTTTATCAAACACAGCAAAAAAGTGTCTAAGGGTAAGTTCCCACATACAGGATCCTGCACAGATTTGATGCGCAGGATTTGTAACTGCCGATTAGAAGCTGTGCTCAATCATTTAGTTTACATTGAAATCTGCAGAAGAAAACCCTGCACATCAAACCTGCATACGTGTGAATGTACCCTAAAACAAAATAAATGTGGCACAAGTTCTATCAGTCAATTTTTTGCCACACATTGCACCATAATCTAAGCACATTTGCATTAGTAATCTGGGGCAGAGCATTTAGATATGGTTTATCAGAAAAACACATGGGGAGCCTTACACTGAACTATATAAGATTAACCCCCAAAAAAGGACACCAGTCACTAAAAACTTATCACAAAATATAGATGAAGGCCCTCAATGGGGGAATTATTCCATTAAAGGGGTACTCCGGCGCTAAGACATCTTATCCCCTATCCAAAGGATAGGGGATAAGATGCCTGATCGTGGGATCCCGCCGCTGGGGACCCCCACGATCTTCTACGCCGCACCCTGTTAGAATCAGCCCCCGGAGTGTGCTCGCTCTGGGTCTGATAACTGGCGATCATGGGGACGATAGGGGATAAGATGTCTTAATGCCGGAGAGCCCCTTTAATTCAGGATTACCCAATAGGGTCACTAAAGTCTATGTGCAAATATAAATTAATTTAATAGGAGAAAATGTATTCAAACTGATAATTTATACCGTTTATATATATATATATATCTATATAAATATATATATATATATATATATATATATATACCGTATATATCTATTGTAACATCTAAAGCAGAATTTTATAATTCAAAATGTTTTATTCCTTTTTCAAATTAAAGTATTCATACAAATTCAACATGAACCAAATAGAAGTAAATGACAGTAAAAGAAATATTTCATATGTAACGTCCTGTTCTAAGCTAATTCCTTATAAATCTCCTATGCGACCCTGGAACCTATAGTGGAGCTTGCAGCTAAATCCATGGCGAATAAGTAAAGCCCTGTTCAAATACCAACTCGGTACAAAAATTAGGAAACAAAAAGTCAAGAACACAGCCTACTGCACTATTGATCACCCTGGATATATCCTTTGTAATTTATTACCATCATGTCACAGAAAGGCACCAGCCATGCCAAGAGAAAGGTTACGCTGATTAAACAAATACAACTTTTTCAAAGAAATCCACTGCCGTTACTGCAAGGAGGAGGGATACCGTTTTTTCTTTTCTTTTCTAGTTTAGCAAAAAAAATTTGGACAGCTTAAATCTAAAAATGCAACCAAACGAGAATAGATAACATGGCACGATTGCAGAGTATGACGTTGCTTCTGATATATTTGGTTTTAGGTGATAATATGACTTGAAAGATCTCGGACTGGGTTCACACACAGTATTTTGGTCAGTATTTTTGACAAAAGCAGAAAAGAAAAGGGTGCAAATCCTTTCATTATAGTTTTTCTCTGCGTCAGATCCACTCTTGGTATTTGCTTTAAAGGGGTACTCCCCCCTAGACATCTTATCCCCTATCCAAAGGATAGGGGATAAGATGCCTGATCGCACGGGTCCCGCTGTAATCAGTTTTACAGTGATATGTCAGAATGCTTGATCATTGGGAGTCTGGGTGCTAAGAACCCTGCGATCACTAAAATGAAGAGCCTGAGATTCTCCACTGGGTAGAATGCCCCTTCATTTCTACTTGGTTCTCCTCAAAAAGCAGAGAGGTCAATGTGAAGATTTCCCCTACAAGAAGCAATATGGTTAATTTTTCCAATTGTGTCTATTTGTAGGAACACAGCGGAAATATTTTGTGAGGGGGTATCTGAGACCCATTAAGTATATTCACTCTAATAGCAATGCAGTTTTACTTTTTTGAAAGTCAACTCAAAGACAGGTTCCTACTACCACACAAGATGGCAATGCCTTCCTTTACAAGCCTTCTGGTCGCTACCTAGGGATCAAAATAGCAAGATATTTTACTCCATCTTGGCACTGACCTGGCTATTGTGTTATGGCTGGCCTTGCTATTGTGTTTTGGCCATTGTATTTTGACTGTAAGAAGGTGATTCTGGCTCGCCAATTTGCACTCACCACATGATTGAAGGCTTTTATTTGTTTATCTCTTGAACATAGACATACACCGGCAGCAGGGAGTCAAAAAATTTGCAGGGGTGAACACTTGGGACAGCGCAGTTTTGTGCTTATGCACTTCCTCCAGCCAAGTCACTATTCTTCATTGGGTTACCAAGGCTGACCAACCATATAGGTTTGAAGAAATATCATACTTGGAGTTCCAATCTGCTTCTACGGTTTTACCAACTCTTCTGCATTCTATAGCTATTTAATCTCATGCATACATCTCTCGTAATGAGTTTATTTGTGACTTTACATCACCCAGTTCTTTTTATCCTTGCTTTTATATTAGGTATTTCTCTATTGCTCGTTGTAAGGTATGATATATTATGCCGCGTTGCCAATTTATGTAATGATATTTTTCCTCTGACTCTTACATTTTTGCTTCCTATATTTTTTTTATTATGTTTTAAATGCAATAAAAATATATTAAAATAAATAAAATTTTATTGTTACTGTAATATTCACGCACATACTGGCAGCTAAAAGGGAGAAATTTCTTGTTTTTATTTACAGCTGTTATTTCAAGGAACCAAGAAGGACCAGGAGAGCTGGGGAAGGCGGTGCTGATCCCGAAGGATGATCAGGAGAAAATGAAAGAATTATTCAAGATCAATCAGTTTAACCTCATGGCCAGTGATCTAATTGCTTTAAATAGAAGTTTGCCGGACGTGAGACTGGAAGGGTAAGATGACAATACTTCTTTATTGTTTAGGGGAAAAATAGAATAAGCTCGTTGGCACTCACCTTTTAAAAACAAAATCTTTATTTCTTCATATTAAAAACGGTTGGCCGCTGCCAGGAATGGACAAAAAAAAAAAAAAACACATCGGGGAGAGCTGAGTGATGGCTACAAGCCTGTTTCGCAGTCTCCCACTTCTTAAAGGGGTATTCCAGGATCTTTTTTATTTGACTATGCTACAGGGGCTGAAAAGTTAGTGTAGTTCATAATATAGTGTCTGTACCTGCATGTGACGGTTTTCTCACAATTCTTCTGTGATTATCGCCCAAATATTTATTTTTAACAGCATACAAAATGACTCATGTTTCGGGATTTCCCAGGTTGCAGTGCATCGAGACCTGACATCACTAGTCAGGTGATCAGAGGGAGCCTATCCTGCTTCAACTTTACAACAGCTGTAGGCCTGGTTAGGCCCCCTGCTTAGAAAACACTGTGTTTCAATGGGTGTGGTGGCTGTTGTGTTGGAGGAAGGAAAGTGATCTCACACTTACAAGCATGGAACTGTGGGATGTGTAGTTAAGAGAACAAAATGCAACAGGAAATACCCAATTCTGGCAGGTAAGTACTAAAATCACCTTATGGTGGATAACCCCTATAAGAGTTGAGCGAGGTCACCCACCCCTTAGCCGTCACCCCACTTAGCTCTTGCTGATGTATATTTTTTGCCTGTTCATGCCATCAGCCAAAAGATTTTAATATGGAAAAATAAAGATTTCATTTTTTAATAGGTGAGTGCCAACTACTTATTCTATTTTTGCTCTATTGTCAGATACTTTGTCATGTCATTTTGCACCCCTATATTTTTCTGGTTCTCCTCTGCTACCTAACAGAGACTGTAGGTTGCTCTTGTGGTGTATATACAGCGGTGGTGCCACCCTTTCTTTCCTGTCTTGAACCTTGATTCTTAGGCTAGGTTTACACTGCGGAATCTCTGAGCAGAACATTTCCGCCCGGAGATTCCGAGTGCAGCTAGGACTGCGCGGATATTGCAGTCTCCAATAGACTGCAATGTGCTCCGCGAGTATTTCCACCTGAAGAATGAGCAACGCCATTCTTCAGGTGGAAATTTCCAAGCGGATTTTCCGTTCACAAATTCTGCTTCACAAATTCCAAAGTGTGAATTTGTGAACGAAAACCATTCACTACACTATACATTTTAGATTTTCTGCCTGCAATTTCAAAGCGGAATAGCAGGCGGAAATTCCGCAGTGTGAACCTAGCCTATTATTTTTTTTTCATTTTTTTTTATGTTGTAAATGTAGGAGTGATAAAAAGGCCACGGCTTATGTGTTAAACAGATCCATAGACCCCTAGTCTCTAACAGAGGCCAAAAGTGTGTCATAGTGTCCTCTGTTTCGGTGGTATCTGTTAGGGTTTGCTGGATGAAATAGTACAGACTTCTGAGCTGGATCCCATATTAAAAAAAAAAATCACCACGTGGTTTTAACATTGGACCCTATGTATGCTATAGGGGGTGGTCTCCAATAAAATCCTCAAGGACCACCAGAAGTTTTTTAATTTTTTTTCAAAACAGGGAAAAATTCTAATTCTGGATCGTTGGTGGGGACTTTTAGGTACACGTTGGAGGTTTAGGTTTAAAGCTGTTAAGGACCAAGGGCGTACCTGTACGCCCTGAGTTCCCTCCCTTTCTATAACGCGGGGCCTTGGGCACTATTAACCCTTCAGACGTGGCGTTCAAAGTTGAACGCCGCGTCTAAAGTGAAAGTATATAATTGCTGGTTAGCTCAGGGGGCTGTTCGGGATGTCCAAAGCGAAATCGCAGCATCCCGAACAGCTGTGACACAGCAGGAGGGTCCCTTACTTGTCTCCTGGTGTCAGATTGCCGAATGACTGCTCAGTTTTATATTTTTTTTATAGCAGTCAAGCGGCAGAATCATTGATCAATGGTTTCCTATGAGAAACCATTGATCAATGTAAAAGATCAGTGTGTGCAGTGTTATAGCCCCCTATGGGAGCTATAACATTGCAAAAAAAGTGGAAAAAAAGTGAATAAAGATCATTTCACCCCTTCCCTAATAAAAGTTTGAATAACCCCTATTTTCCCCCCCAAAAAACCAGTGTACATAAAAATAAACGTGTGTGGTATCGCCACATGCGGAAATGTCCAAATTATAAAAGTATATTGTTAATTAAACCGCACGGTCAATGGCGTACACGCAAACAAATTCCAAAGTCCAAAATAGCGTATTTTTGGTAACTTTTTGTCATGAAAAAATAAGTCCTATCAATGCAAAAACTTCAGATCACGGCGCAAAAAATGAGCCCTCATACCGCCCCATACGCGAAAAAATAAAAAGTTATAGGGGTCAGAAGATGACAATTTTAACGTATTAATTTTCCTGCATGTAGTTATGATTTTTTCAGAAGTACGACAAAATCAAACCTATGCAAGTAGGGTATCATTTTAATCGTATGGACCTACAGAATAAAGATAAGGTGTCATTTTTACCGAAAAATTTACTATGTAGAAACGGAAGCCCCCAAAATTTACAAAACAGCGTTTTTTTTTCTTTCAATTTTGTCTCACAATGATTTTTTTTTTAGGTTTCGCTGTAGATTTTTGGGCAAAATGACTGATGTCATTACAAAGTAGAATTGGTGGCGCAAAAAATAAGCCATGATACAGATTTTTAGGTGCAAAATTTAAAGAGTTCTGATTTTTTAAAGGCAAGGAGGAAAAAACTAAAATGCAAAAACGGAAAAAACCCCAGTCGTTAAGGGGTTAAGGGGTTAAATATTGGTCGGAATTTTAGATTCTTGAGTTCTGTTTTTATGGAGAAGATACTTGTAACCAATGTATCTCAGACTTTTAGCATAAATCAGTACAATGCAACATCTCAAAAATGCAATACTTACAATAGTCTCACCGGGTGGCTTAACATTGTCATGCAATTATGTCAACTGATGGCATTTTTCTGCCTGATACTTATTAGCTGGTGCCTCATACTGCACCAAATAGGAATTTGGTCTTTTTTTGATGTTGCTATTAGTATAATTCAAGTGTTGTTCTAAAGATTTATGTGTCCCAAGGAATAGATAAAGCATCAGTTTTTCTGCAGTCATATGCCAAGCGGCCAGCTATATTGTTTTCAATTGTAATCTACTAACATTTATTTGTTAGTCATATACCGCACCAACAAGAAAAAAAGGGAAGAAAGTACAGGCAGAAAATGATACATTAAAGAAGAAACAATCATAAAAGTAGGAGAAAATCCAAGAAAGAGCAAAGTTCTCTTGGCCAATAGAACAGAGCATACTGAGGAGGAGTTGGTGAAGAGAGTTCAGGGAAATCAATAAAGGAAATTTGCCTTGAAATGTAGCCATCAGAAGCTTTAGTATGAGCAGTTTCTGAAAAGTGTAAAAGAAAGACTGTAAGGTACCAAGACGCTTTGGTCTTCAGCTTTAATACAGACCAAAGCGTCTCCATGGTAACAGACTACAAACAAACACTGCGTGGTCTGATCCTGCAGTTACACCCCTTACACCTCTTCCTCACTCACCTTACTTACTTTCCTTACATACAGTGGTCCCTCAACATACGATGGTAATCCGTTCCAAATGAACCATCGTTTGTTGAAGCCATCGTATGTTGAGGGATCCGTGCAATGTTAAATATAGGACGTTGTACTCACCTGTCCCCGCCGTCACCGCTGCCCTGGATGTCGCCGTGCATCGCTGCCACCGCGTCTCCGGGGTGTCCCCGCCGCTCCAGAACATCTCTGTTGCCTGGGATTGTCGTTCCTCATCGCCGCCATCACGTCACTATGCACGCCACTCCTATTGGATGACGGGATGGCGTGTGCAGCGACGTGATGACGACGATGGAGAGCGCCGGCGATGGAGTGGATCCCGAAGATGATGCCCTGGAGCACCGCGGACAGGTGAGTGATCATCACCGGAGCTTACGGGGTACCGTAAACGGCTATCCGGCAGCAGCTGAAGCAGTCTGCACTGCCGGGTAGCTGTTTATGCGATGGCCCCGACATACAAAAGCATCGTATGTTGATGCTGCCGTTGAAATTATCGTATGTCGGGGCCATCGTAGGTCGGGGGATCACTGTACTTACATACCTTTCAAAAAAAGGAACACATAGAAAGGGTAATGACTGCAGACTTAAAGGGGTACTACCGTGGAAAACTTTTTTTTTATCAACTGGTGCCAGAAAGTTAAACAGATTTGTAAATTACTTCTATTAAAAAATCTCAATCCTTCCAGTACTTTTTAGGGGCTGTAGACTACAGAGGAAATGTTATCTTTTTGGATTTCTCATGTCACAACCACAGTGCTCTCTTCTTACCTCTGCTGTCCATTTTAGGAACTGTCCAGAGCAGCATATGTTTGCTATGGGCATTTTCTCCTGCTCTGGACAGTTCCTAAAATGAACAGCAGAGGTCAGCAGAGAGCACTGTGATCGTGACATAAGAGAAATCCAAAAAGATAAACATTTCCTCTGTAGTATACAGCCCCTAAAAAGTACTGGAAGGATTAAGATTTTTTTAATAGAAGTAATTTACAAATCTGTTTAATTTTCTGGAACCAGTTGATAAAAAATAAAATAAAAAAAAGTTTGTCACGGTAGTACCCCTTTGATATATACAGGATTTGTTTGTCTCTTGCCATGGAGATATACAAGGATATTAAGAATCCCAAAACACAAGGATATTAAGAATGGCGTATATATATATATATTTTTTTTTTCAGCCATATATTCCTGATCACCTGAATATCTTTCATAGTTTGCCTCATAGCCATTAGATCCCATGGCATTATATATTCCTCGTATTCTGCAGTTGATGAGTAGTTTTGCATTGTTTCTAAGGAAACTGATGGCACAATGGAGAATAATCCATTTACTATTCTTTTAGTCAGGCACAAATTATATTCAAGTTTGTGTAAGAACTAACATTGCATTTGCAAGTGTTCCTTTTTTGTGGTAATGTGAACATACATTTCGTGCCCCACTGGCAATGGTTGGATAAGTATCCCCTAAAGACATCATGTTATTTTTCCATCCAAAAATAGAAGCCTTTATTCTGACCATATGCCTGAGGTTTGATGCAGACAGCGGCAAATAATGAATGTCTATTTTGTGCAGTGTGTCCATCATTCACTATCAGCGATAATGCTTTTTGATACATGTATCTCGTTTTTATGGTAGAATCATCGCCTCTACCCAATGAGCATGGTATGTTACATAAACAATATAATGCAATACAGAGGGATTCAAAAAGGTTGGTAAAAAATAATAGCCTTCGGAGTCATAACTAATAGATCATAACACAAATGTATTAAAGAGGTACTCCACTGTTTTCATGCTGCGGGGGTTGGCCACGCCCCCTCATGAAGTTATGGTCACGCCCCCTCAATGCAAGTAAATGGGAGGGGCGTGACGGCCGTCACGCCCCTCCCATTTACTTGCATTGAGGGGGCATGGCCGTGATGTCACGTGGGGCATTTGCCAACCCCTGCAATGCGAATACAGCGCTCGGACCATTTAGTTCCGAACGCTGGCCAGTGGAGTACCCCTTTAACATAAAGAGACACACTGTCTGTCCAAGTTTTATCTTTACACTACTAATGTTCAAAGTGATTTCCAATGGTGACACAACAGATGTCTAGGTGGTAGCCCATTACAGTCCGGACACGTCCGACATCTCCACTATTTCAGTGATACATTGTCTCTGGAGGTTCATATCCCGTAGCTGGATGGGGGGGGGGGGGGAGGGAATACATACACTGAGTCCTTGATTTAGCCCCACAGAAGGAGGTTGCAGGATGCCAGACCTGGAAATCGTGGATGCTGGCACAACATTGGGGAATGGTTTCAGGCGCAGCTGATTCAATGTTCTGGTAGAGTTTCGTTCAGGTATCAGTGAACACCCAAATAGAAATGTGGAGGTGCACCATCCTGCTAACAGACTACATTCAGTAGATCTTCCTCTGTCTGGGGCATAAGCCATTCAGTTTTTACTTGGCAAAATACTCTCCCTTATTCTGTACTGGCCATGGCTGGGTTGTCTCTATTGTCTAAACTGCAAAACAGCTCCTTGTGGGCGGGACTAAAGCTTAAGCAGTGTTATAGGAGTTGGATGTCAGATGTTGTGAAATAAAAAATAGAGACCTACCCAATGTTTTATTTTATCATTCCTCTTTTTAATAGACATATGCACTGACTTCTGGTGAAATGGAAGGATGTGGTCACATGATCTATCACATCTGAGGCATGACTTAAAGGCCATCTGCGTCCGAAAACAACTTATCGCGAGCGCTGGGACCCCCTGTGATCGACACGCCTACTCCATGTATCTCTATGGGAGAGGCGGGGAGGCAGCATTCATGCCTCCCCCCCCATCTCCTATAGAACTGTATGGGGAGAGGGAGTAACCGTCGACCTCTCTTGGTCGACGCTACGTGCATTAGCGCTCTCACTGAGCTCTAATGCGTGGGTCCCGTTTAGGAGATCGCGGGATAGGGGATAAGTGTAATAACGCTGCAGTTGTCCTTTAAAACTTGGACCTAAAGTAAAATCTGTAACAGGCCTGTGCCAGTAGAGTAGAGTAAAGCTTCTCATGGGATAGTATAACCAAACTTTGTTCAACAGGTTTGGACTCTTTATATAGATGTCTTCTTATGTTGTGTTAAAGTCTCAACAACCTACAAAGTGACATGATCAGAGTGGTGCTGCTGCTGGATCTTGGACTTGGTTTCTGTGAAAGCCGACATAGATTAGGCAAAATATGATAAGGAAAGATTTTCATGGAACCCACCCACATGGTACATATAGAAAACTACAGGTTTTAAAGGGGTACGTTTTTTTTTTTAATTCAACTGGTGCTAGAAAGTTAAACAGATTTGTAAATTATATTTTAGAAAAATTGTAATCCTTCCAGTACTTATAAGCTGCTGTATGCTCCACAGGAAGTTATTTTCTCTTTGAATTTCTTTTCTGTCTGATCACATTGCTCTCTGCTGACTCCTCTGTCCATGTCAGCAACTGTCCAGAGCAGTGGAGGTTTGCTATGAGGATCTGCTCCTACCCTGAAAAGTTCCTAACACGGACAGAGGTGTCAGCAGAGAGCACTGTGGTCAGACAGAAAAGAAATTCAAAAAGAAAAGCACTTCCTCTGGAGCATACAGATGCTGATAGGTAGTGGAAGTATTAAGATTTTTAAATAGAAGTAAATTACAAATCTGTTTAACTTTCAGAAAGAAAAGAAATTCAAAAAGAAAAGCACTTCCTATGGAGCATACAGCCGCTGATAGGTAGTGGAAGTATTAAGATTTTTAAATAGAAGAAAATTACAAATCTGTTTAACTTTCTGGCACCAGTTGATTTAAAAAAAAAATAGTTTTCCACTGGAGTACCCCTTTAAACTCGTATAGTTTTATTCATGCCATTAGACAAAATTTTGTGTTTTGAGGCTGTAACTTGTCTCTTCATCAGATGTAAATAGTGGCTGTTCACAATGTTCCAAGGCAGACGCCATCCTTACTGTGGTCAGTGTAAATATTTTGGAAACTGGCCAGTCCCATTAAAGGGGTACTCCGCCCCTAGACATCTTATCCCCTATCGAAAGGATAGGGGATAAGATGTCAGATTGTGGGGGTCCCGCCGCTGGGGACCCCTGGGATCTCAGCTGCAGGACCCACCTGTTGTGGCTTCCGGCAGTGCTGGAGGCTCTCATCCTAACACGGTGACGTGAGATCGTGACGTCACGACTCCACCCAGTGTGACATCACGCCCCGTCCCCTCAATGCAAGTCTATGGCTGCCACGCCCCCTCCCATAGACTTGCATTGAGGGGCGGGGCTTGACGTCACACGGGGGCGGAGTCGTGACTTCACGATCTCACATCACCGTGGTCGGGAGCCGAAGCCTCCAGCGTTTCATAAAGCCGCAACAGGTGATTCCTGCAGCCGACATCCTGGGGGTCCCCCGTGATCTGACATCTTATCCCCTATCCTTTGGATAGGGGATAAGATGTCTAGAGGCGGAGTACCCCTTTAAACTTGTCACATACATAATATACCTCTCAAGTGCACTATCCTTAGGTTTTTCAATAGGGTTAGGAAGAACAAAGTATTGTTTATGTTGAAATCCAACATGCGTGTTGGGACTGGTGGTCTTACCCATACCCATCAGAGTTCATATGTCTCTTCTTTTTCCTGCTGGTGCCGTACATTGTTTTATATAAATGCTGGTGTTGTGGCCAAGGTCACTACTATCAGTGTTATTGGAGATCAAGGATTATTTATAGGAACCAAACATTATATTATAGTTTAGCACGTGCATGATCAAATCTTCTGGTTGGAAGCCTTTTCTGGATTTCGCTTTCCGGATATGACCCTAGTAGTTCTATAACTCCATCCACACTCTGTTTTATTTGCTCCTTTTACGAGGTTTTCCATCAGTTACAATGTGTCTGTGGACATCTCCCTTGTTTGTACTTTTATGATTGCTGTCTATTAAACTTTATATACTAGAATCTTGAGTAACTCATTGCAGATAATCTCTCACTGATTTATTTTTCTCCTCTGTAGGTAATTCACAACACATTATATACTGTACATAGGAAAATGTTTTGTCTTCTATTCTGCTCGGCTCAGGAAGCCTGGTGAAAAAAAAAAAATGCTGTATTCATTTAAGGGGATTAAGACCGTAAAGTGAGAACGCCATAGGAAACGGCCGCGTGTTGTGGTGAAAACGTTATAGTCATCATAAATACTATGTAGATATATTATTAGATCTTGCGCCCCCTGAAAATCTATACAACAATTTCCTTTCAATTCACAGTCTGCTGACGGCTTAAGAATATTGACCCCAGAAGGTGATGATGATCTTCAGGGACTCGCAGAAGGTTCTGACTCTCCTTGCAGACGCTATTAAGACAATTGGTGCAGATAGGGTAAAGGTCCCACGTCAGACCGCGTTAGGCGCAAAATCTCACCCAGCATAAATAAAAAAAACAATAAAGCAGTCCAAAAAAATGGTGCTATGGGGAGTGCCTTAGGCACTCCCCATAGCACCATTTTTTGGACTGCTTTATCTCCTTGCAGAAGCCTCATTCACATGGCGGTATTTGGCTCAGTATTTGGCCCAGTTGAGGGGGGATATAAAAAAAAATTAGCGCCACTTTTTTTGCTTTCGATGCACCACATTCACATTTACTTAAAATGTGGCGCACACTATAAGCACCATGTATGCAGATATTTAGCACCCTGTTAGACTTTTATTTTATTTATTTTTTTAAAGGGGCATGGTCAGGCTTTTTGTGCTATTAACACCCTATTTTCGCCGGTTCTGCACAACTTTCTGGTGCACAAAGTTTCACAGTTTAAGGGGTACTCTGGTGAAAAACTTTTTTTTTTTTTTAAATCAACTGGTGCCAGAAAGTTAAACAGATTTGTAAATTACTTCTATTAAAAAATCTTAATCCTTCCTGTACTTATTAGCTGCTGAATACTACAGCGGAAATTCTTTTCCGTTTGAAACACAGAGCTGTCTGCTGACATCATGACCACAGTGCTCTCTGCTGACATCTCTGTCCATTTTAGGAAGTGTCCAGATTAAAAGGAAATCCCCATAGCAAACATATGCTGTTCTGGACAGTTTCTAAAATGGACAGAGATGTCAGCAGAGAGCACTGTGCTTGTGATGTCAGCAGAGAGCTCTGTGTTTCAAAAAGAAAAGAATTTCCGCTGTTATATTCAGCAGCTAATAAGTACAGGAAGGATTAAGATTTTTTAATAGAAGTAATTTACAAATCTGTGTAACTTTCTGGCACCAGTTGATTAAAAAAAAAAAGTTTTTCACCCCTTTAACCCCTTAAGGACCGGGGGGGTTTTCCGTTTTTGCATTTTCGTTTTTTGCTCCTTGCCTTTAAAAAATCATAACTCTTTCAATTTTGCACCTAAAAATCCATATTATGGCTTATTTTTTGCACCACCAATTCTACTTTGTAATGACGTCAGTCATTTTGCCCAAAAATCTACGGTGAAACGGAAAAAAAAATCATTGTGCGACAAAATTGAAAAAAAAAAAACGCTGTTTTGTAACTTTTGGGGGCTTCCGTTTCTACGTAGTAAATTTTTCGGTAAAAATGACACCTTATCTTTATTCTGTAGGTCCATACGATTAAAATGATATCCTACTTGTATAGGTTTGATTTTGTTGTACTTCTGGAAAAAATCATAACTACATGCAGGAAAATTACTACGTTTAAAATTGTCATCTTCTGACCCCTATAACTTTTTTATTTTTCCGTGTATGGGGCGGTATGAGGGCTCATTTTTTGCGCCGTGATCTGAAGTTTTTAACGGTATAATTTTTGCATTGATAGGACTTATTGATCGCTTTTTATTCATTTTAAATGGATTTTTTTTGCGCGCACACCATTGACCGAGCGGTTTAATTAATTATATATTTTTATAATTCGGACATTTCCGCACGCGGTGATACCATATATGTTTATTTTTATTTACACTGTGTTTTTTTATGGGAAAAGGGGGGTGATTAAAACTTTTAATAGGGGAGGAGTTAAATGATTTTTATTCACTTTTTTTTTTCACTTTTTTTTTGCAGTGTTATAGGTCCCATAGGGACCTATAACACTGCACACACTGATCTCCATCATTGATCACTGGTTTCTCATAGGAAACCAGTGATCGACGATTCTGCCGCATGACTGCTCATGCCTGGATTTCAGGCACTGAGCAGTCATTCGGCGATCGGACAGCGAGGAGGCAGGTAGGGACCCTCCTGCTGTCCTGTAAGCTGTTCGGGATGCCGCGATTTTGCCACGGCTATCCCGAACAGCCCACTGAGTTAACCGGCAACTTTCTCTTTCGCTTTTAGCCACGCGGCTCAGCTCTGAGCGCGCGGCTAAAGGGCTAATAGCGCGGCGGGTCCCGGCTTCACTATGACACCGGGCCCGCCGTGATATGATGCGGGGTTACCGTGTAACCCCACGTTATATAAGGAGAGCAGGACCAAGGACGTACCGGTACATCCTTGGTCCTTAAGGGGTTAATATCAACTAAACCTGGTATTAAATTATGTGTTTTTCACCCCAAATTTTTTAAAGACCAAACACACTTCTGAAAATGAGGCGCAGTTAAGACACTTTGAGGCACAAAAAAAAAAGTCTTTGAATATTTCCCTCAGTATTTTTAAGCCAAACTAGGAGTGGATCCAAACCACAAAAAAGGTACAAATCTTTATTTTTTAATTTTCTTCTCAGTAGGTTCTTGAGTTAGCTTACAAATACTGATGCAAAATACTGAGCTATATGGTGCCGTGTAAAACCATCCATAAGGTTATACTCTTGGTTTTTGCTTGCAAATACTAAAGCAAAATACTGACCTAAACACGATTATGAGGCCCTTGAGCATCATTAAAGGGATATTCCAAATTAAAGGGGTTACCCTGGATTAAAAAAAAAAATGTCTTCAGGTTGTGTGTGGTATTGCAACCCAGTTCTATAGAAGTGAGTGGAGCCAAGTTGTAATACCACACACAACCTGAGAACAGGTGTGGTGCTGTTTTTTATTCATGGATAATCCTTTTAAAACACTTGATTCCTATCCACAGGTATAAGATTGCAGGGGGTCCAACCGCTGCGCTGGGACCTCCCTGTGATCTCAAGAACAGAGACACGAGTGGGACACAATGGGCTGTGTCATTAAGGGGTTAAGGGACAATTTGGGCCAAATTGCACACATGACATCGTTAGTCAGGAATTTTGAATTATTTCTGAGCTGCTTTGTTGGTCTCGGTCCTGAATCAAGAAAAACCTAAACATAAACACGTGATAAATCTGTCGAGAAAATTCACCACACACTGAAAAAGCTGCAAAAAGTGTTTCCTTGTTTAGTACATTTCTAGTTAAAGGGGTAAGGATAGGGATAAGATGGCTGAATGTGGGGCATCCGGCCGCTGAGCTCTTCCACGATCTTTGGGCCGGCACCCTAAACATTATGTTCAGAATGCCAATTTCGGTGGCTGTGGTCCCGACATCATGTCACGTCAGAGCCCCTCCATTCATGTCTAAGGGAGGGGGCGTAACAGCCGTCACGCCCCCTCCCATAGACATGAATGAAGGGGGCCTATCGTGACATTGCCACCACGTCCTCCCGAAGCCGGCATTCAGAACATAATGCTGGATAGCGGAAAAGATGGCTAAGGGCAGAGTACCCCTTTAAATAAATCTGGGCCTTGGTGTGTTGGGATGTCCTTCTGATGTATATCCCAAGTAGACCAAGGTCACCACCAAGCATCTGTACTTCTCCGTACTCTTTTGCCGAGATTGGTGCTGATGAAGGCCATGGGAATTTATTGGGCAAAGATATCAAATTAGAGACATTTTACAGCGTTTTCCTCGCCAAAATCATCCTGTTGGAAGCTAGAAACGTTTTTTGGAAGTATGCGTCCCTTATATGACCTTGCAGTTATATAATGCCATCTATACGCTGCTTGATACGGTCCCTTTATCAGATTGAACTCAGCGGCTGGAAAGATGCCTCACTGATCTTCAAACTGCTCGCGTTTGTAATGTTTTAGTCAGCTTTTTTACACACAAAAAAAAAAATTGAACATCGAGTTTGAATTTGAGCTAATGTGAAAAAATGTCTAACAATCTTCTGTAGCAAACACTGAAAATCATATTTCATTTTTACTTCCCACTTCTTAATGTAATTGCTGCGATTCAGCCCGGGAGAAGGCGGCAGTAAATATTTATAATTGGGCTGTACTAATGGATTCCTTAGATTAGGAGAAATTATCAATAACAAATCATTTATAAAGCGTTTCTAGTGGAAGTGAAAAATTTCAAGATATTAAAATATTTATCTACAGACTGCACATTACATAAATAGCATGCAGAGGAACATTATTCTGAGGGTAGGGATATGGGAGTGATACACGATTAAAGAATGGCCTAATAAACATTTATCCCAGGTTTCTTCTTGAAATCTGACCAAAGAAGTTCATAGCAGAATGTCCGACCTATCAGGCTGCAGTCATAATATTTGTAAGTCTGTTAAGTCATGGATGACTGGAAACCAAGACTTCATAGTATTCGTAGTAGCTACTCAACCCAGTATATTACCATTATTACCAGCAATGACACCAGGCTACCGAAGGAATGAACCTGGACTTGATCACAACATGCAGATAACAGAGTAGATTCAATGGGATGAGGATCAGCACAGATAAAGACTAGAGTTGAGCGAGCAAGAATTCGATACAAACTTCGGGGTGTGGGGGGTTCATGGCTTGCCAAAATTTTTAACAATGACAATGTCAGGATTGAGCTGTGTTTGTAGCTGACAGCAGCTAGTACAGCTCAGCCCAGCAAGGCAGGAGCTAATTAGTGCTGCTGAGCAGCACTAGTTAACTTATTTGGGGGAATGGGGGGTGTATATCATAAACAGCAATCTATATGGCTTTATAATGTATACAATGAAGAAAGTGATAGAGTGATTGTCGCTGGTCTGGGTCTCTTCTTGTGTAGCCCCGCCTCTAGGGATGATGTCAAGAGGGGTTTGATGGTTTGTTGTGAAAAAGAGTTAAGTTGAACTCTAACTTTGTGGCGAAGTTTGGGAAAGCTCGCTCCATTCTTCTAAAGACAAAAGGTCACTATAGGTCCCTTTAATCTCTGGTGTTCAGTAGGGGTGTAGTAAATGGATTACAGCCAGTAATATCTTCTGATATGTCTCACTATGTCTCAATATCTTCTTCTTATATGCTGTCCAAAAATTTTGGATAAAAGAATGCCATGTGTTAATTTTTTTCCTGGAGTTAGTTAAGTCAAATCTCCAGGTCTTTTTTTTTTTTGGCTAATATATCTGTGCCATTACATCCATACCTCCTCCCATCCAGAGGCTTAGTTGTCAGGAGGGCAGAGGGGGCAATGGTTCTAGGTCAACTTATATAGTAAGGCCTACAGTATTTACCGTACACCATACATTTTCATAGGCTGTGTGATGCAGTGATGTCATCAAGAATTGCCAGAATTGATCCACGCATTGAATGAAGGTTGGGTAAGTATTTTTTTTTTTTTCAGGGGCACATTTACTATATGGAGACATCTCAAATGTTTTGGGGCACTATATGAGCACTGTACAAGCAGTAATGGGGCACTAGTAATGTAACAAAGGGGGGCACTTTTTCTGTGTGGCATCGCTATTACAGTGTGTGAACACAGAGGAGGGCACAGTTACAGTGTGGGGTACAAAGAGGGGCTGGGACAATGTCTGTTTGAATGACCATGCCCCCCATACCAAAGGGTTCAGGAAAATGTAGTTCTGTGCTGATGTCATTAAAGAGGTACTCAGCTGCTCAGCGTTTGGAACAGAATGTCATGAGGGGGCGGGGCTATGACATCACAAGCTTTCGGTGCCGAACATTTTGTTACAAACGCTGAGAAGCGGAGTACCCCTTTAAGAAGTAAGGTCCTATACATAGATATTTTACTATTATGATGTCTTTGCAATTCAGAAGACTCAGTCTGGACTAAAAAGTTCCTGAAGCACAAGGGTCTGATCCTCAAGCACAAGGGTCTGATTGAGTAGACTTACACTAGACTTTCTGCTCAAAAATTTTAGCAAAGTACTGTACCTGAGTCATTGGAGTTATTGATTCTAACTATGATACTGGTTTAATGGAGGGACCATATGGTCGCCTGGTTCAAGCCAAATTCCATTAGCAAAACATATTTTCTAAATTTGATATGAATTGCTTTTCCATCCTAAGGCTAGGTTACAGTCTAAGTCTAAAACTCCATTCGGGGTCTTTGTCATAGAATCCATCCTAATTAGAGATGAGCGAATCGAAGCTGACGACCCCAAATTCGTTACGAATTTCATGAAATATTCGCTTTCCATCGATTCTATTGTGCGAATCACTTCATTAAACTCCATTTACTGCGGCCCAGGCTCCAGGGCATCTAAAATTACGCAACCACATGTCAGTACATGGGGCAAGGAATGCTGGGAAGGCGGGAAGGGAAGTAGGCGGGATGACCCTGAATCCCATGCAGGATGCAGCCTATCAGCAGCCAGTCACCCCTGTGATGTCACAGCCCTATATATTCGGCAGCCATTTTGCAGCTCTTCAAATCATTCATTACACTGCATAAAGACAGGACGGACATCGCTGTGTGTGTGTTACACAGAAAAGCTAATTCCAGCAACATTTCACATCCTAGTCACATCAGTGTTCTGGTGGACGGAGAGCATTGTTTTTCACTGAAAAGGATTTTTACTGCAGCCATAAACCTCCCAGTCACTTTCTACAGCATTGTATTACAGAGAGGGGCAGAATGTGTGTTGCCTCATACATTTCAACAAGCTACCTCAACTTCATAAACCTTAGCAGAGGAGGCAGAAATAATTTTTCAGTGCAATTCTGTGTCTTTGTTCCACAGCAAATCATCTGCTGGTTATACTAGTCTGTAGACGGTATAATACCCAGCAGTCCATTCCTAATAGTCTTTGACAGAGTGAAATTTTGTGTTTAGTACACAGCTTTTAGTGCTGCAGTACTGTTGTATTCTGCTGGTGTTGTGCAAAAATACTTTTTTTTAAGTGTACTGTACCACATTTTTCTGCCCTCATAAGTGCATACCACATACGTACATCTAAGTAGTGTACTATTTTGTACCTGTTTATCTGTCCAGGGTCTATATACTCTGAAAGGACAGCCAATAGCACACACCTGCTGCTGTTCTAGACAAATACCGTTTTAAGCGTAGTAAAGCGTATTGTACTCCCCTCATATACGCAATAAGTATTTAAGGCAGCAGAGTAGTGAAATTTAAATTTCAAAATCCTTAAAGGGTATTCCGGGCAAAAACATTTTATCCCCTATCGAAAGGATAGGGGATAAGATGTCTGATTGCGGGGGCCCGCCGCTGGGACCCACCCGCGATCTCCCCGCAGCAGCCCGCATTCTATGCGTAGCTGCGTCTGAATTTTCGGAAACCACCGGGCTTCTGAAACGGGGACGTGATGTCATGCCACACCCCCTCCGTTCATGTCTATGGGAGGGGGCGTTGCAGCCGTTATGCCCCCTCCCATAGAAATGAATGGAGGGGGCGTGGTGTGACGTCTCGGAAGCCCGGCGGTATCCAAAACTTCAGATGCAGCTACGCATAGAATGCGGGCTGCTGTGGGGAGATTGCGGGGGGTCCCAGCGGCAGGCCTCCCGCGATCAGACATATTATCCCCTATCCTTTCGATAGGGGATAAGATGTTTTTGCCCGGAATACCCCTTTAATTTCAATTAAAAAATCTTACATTTAAATGTAAAAATCTTAAATTTCAATGGTCTTGTCATGCTTCTGCCAACTCCAGGCTGTGTCATTCAGCCACTATATGGTCTCCTAATGCTGCCAACACCTTCACGCTGTGTCATTCAGCCACTGTATGGTGTCCTCATGCTGCCATCACCTCCACGCTGTGTCATTCAGCCACTATATGGTCTCTTCATGCTTCAGCCACATCCAAGCTTTTTCAGTCAGCCACTATATGTTGTCCTCATGCTTCAGCCTCATTCAAGCTGTATCATTCAGCCACTGTATGTCTCCTCATGCTTCAGCCACATCCAAGCTTTTCCATTCAGCCACTATATGGTCTCCTCATGCTGCCAACACCTCCACGCTGTGTCATATAGCCACTATATGGTCTCCTCATACTGATGCCACCTCCAGGCTCTTTCATTGTGCCGCTCTGCGGCAGTGTTTATAAAAGCGATGCCTGTAATCTGCATGTCATTCTGAATAACATTGTTATTTCACTACCCCAGCACACTCCATATGCGTGTTAGATCACAGCAAAGTGTTCTACACCCCTATTGAGGCTCTCTGTAGTCCAGAAATATCTGTTATTAATATAAATTCACCGAGAATAAATTCAGATCAAACCAAATTTTTTCGAAAAATTTGGCCGATTACAATTTTTCAAAAGTTCGCTCATCTCTAGTCCTACTGACTGGACAACAAATGTAGCATACAGTACAGATTCTTTTGTCCCGTCAAATCCAGACAAATAAACAAACAAACATTATAGGAGTATTCTGTTGCCATTACAAAAATTATTACGATACTGGGGCCTTTGAAAAAGAGAAAAAAAATCATACTTACCTACCTCACAGCTCCAGTTCACCTTCCAGAAGATGTTCCCCCAATCTTCAGTCTTCTTTTTGCTTCTAAGACCAGTGCTCTGTGCTGGACCTGTGGGCTCAGACAATCAATGGCCAAAAAAGGGACACCACTGCGGCCACTTATGGTCTGAGCAAGGAAGTCCTGCAGAAAATGCTTGTCCTGGAAGCAAGAAGAAGACAAAAGATTGCTGGGCTGGACAAGGTGATCGGGAAAAAAAGTTTTTTTTTACTCGTACAAGCTCTAGAATTCCTCTTTGAAGTCAATGGGGTCCATCAGGTCCTGTTGGTGCCTGCGTGCAGCTGACCGCTGTGCAGCTGACCGCTCTGAACACCACTGTTGAACAGAATCTACAATGTAGGCCCCAAACAAAGCCTCTGAGAACCCAGGCCAAGCTTTCCTTCCATTTTCTCTGATTACCTCTTATTCCCAGTCCCAGCTACCAATGACCACTATTGATGACCACCCCGTCTATGCTTGAGGACAGTGCTGCCCTTCCATCTAAATCCAGTTAGATTATATGCTCTCTATACTTTGAGGCCTTATTGTGTGTGACTAACCATTAGTATATATGTTCTTGATGTACCATCTTATGATCCTTGGCCATCACATGATTGTATTTTATTGTGTATTGGTAATATTGTGTTCTTATGAAATTATCTCAGATTTTATTCTTCTCCATCTATAATATATTCTGCTTTCTCTCGCGCTGTATCTTACAGACCTGCCTGTACGCTCATCCCCAGAACTTCCACTTTCACAGTGGGTGCCCACAACAACCGTATTACACAGTTGAAGGTCTGCTATAGAAATTGGCCAACTTCCTTGAGATTTACACTTTCTTAGGTTTGCTGAGGGCATTCTGTTAGATAACAAATGATGTACATAATCTTTAGTGTTTCTCAATGACAATACATCATCCTACAAAGTGAATGCAGATTTAAGACTTCAAGGTTAGTCTAGCATGAAATTGACTTCCCCGTACTATTGCATTCGCCTTCTGCTGATAACTTGTGGAATGCCCAGGAAATGATTAGTGTAGTCTGTGACTTTACAACCTGCTAAATAGGAGATGAGTAAAGAACAACAATAAAATAAACTGGACCCGCTTCACCTCTTCTCTTGCTCTGTATCTGATTGAGGCTTCTATCTGTGCTCAGGAGTCGGCTTCCCACATTCACTTAAGCTGAATACCAAACAGAAGCATCTGCAAAAGTCTATTTTGTATAGTGTTCAGTCAGCTGCTTACCGTAGCTGGAGGTTAGGGGGCCAAATCACAGTATCTCATCTAAGGTCTTTCCGTCATTTCAAGGGAATTAGTTCTGCCTTAGATGCCATGTTTGAAGCAGAAAGTCAAAATAAATAAATAAAATATTATAAACAATGTTCTAATACAACATTTCTGGAATTCCATGGTGGATCTCAGGTATATTGCACAGTAAGCACATTCTACATGTGGTTTCCCTCTTCACATTGCGAGGTTGAGCGCAGAAGGGTTATATAGCTATTATTAACCTGAATGTGTCTCTTTTTCTATTTGTGGGTTTTCAGGGCCAGCCTGAGGCTATGTGCACAAAAACCATGCCCGTGTGTAAAGCTGTGTAGTGATTTTTTTCACTTGATTTGAATGGGACCTTTAGAGTAGGACCACATGAAAAAATTGACAAAAAAAATGCAGTGTGAACATGGTCTTGGCTTATACCAAACACTGTGCTGGAATTTTTTGTTGTTGACACCTTGTCACGATTCGGCTTACAGGTTGTGGATCCTCTGTGTCAGCGAGGGATTGGCGTGGACCGTGCTGGTGGACCGGTTCTAAGAGGCTACTGGTGTTCACCAGAGCCCGCCGCAAAGCGGGATGGTCTTGCTGCGGCAGTAGCAACCAGGTCGTATCCACTAGCAACGGCTCAACCTCGCTGACTGCTGAGAAGGCGTGGGACAGAAGGATTAGGCAGAGGCAAGGTCAGACGTAGCAGAAGGTCGGGGCAGGCGGCAAGGTTCGTAGTCAAGATGGATAGCAGGAGTTCAGGTAACACAGGCTTTGGACAACACTAAACGCTTTCACTGGCACAAGGCAACAAGATCCGGCAAGGGAGTGCAAGGAGTGATGTGATATAGCCAGGGAGCAGGTGGAAGCCAATTAAGCTAATTGGGCCAGGCACCAATCATTGGTGCACTGGCCCTTTAAGTCTCAGAGAGCTGGCGCGCGCGCGCCCTAGAGAGCGGAGCCGCGCGTGCCAGCACATGACAGCAGGGGACCGGGACGGGTAAGTGACTTGGGATGCGATTCGTGAGCGGGCGCGTCCCGCTGTGCGAATCGCATCCCCGACGGCCATGTCAGTGCAGCGCTCCCGGTCAGCGGGACTGACCGGGGCGCTGCAGGGAGAGAGACGCCGTGAGCGCTCCGGGGAGGAGCAGGGACCCGGAGCGCTCGGCGTAACAGTACCCCCCCCCCCTTAGGTCTCCCCCTTTTTTTGTCCGACAACTGCTTTACCTGGGACGAGGACACCGGGAGTGAATGGAGGGTTTCCTCAAAGGCAGGCAGTACAGCAGGAGTGGGAATGGGGAGGGAGGGCAGAGGGTGAAGCTTGGCACGGGGCAGTGTGTCACCAGGACGGGGGCCATGAGGAGGCACTGAGGCTTGCCTGACGGGACTGGGGGGGGGGGGGGAGAGGCATTTCTTATGGCAAGCAGAGTCCCAGTTCTTGATCTCCCCGGTGGTCCAGTCAAGGGTGGGAGAATGAAGCCGGAGCCATGGCAGACCGAGGAGGACCTCAGAGGTACAGTTGGGAAGGACGAAGAATTCAATCATTTCGTGATGGGGTCCAATACACATTAAGAGGGGTTTTGTGCGGTAACGCACGGTGCAATCCAATCTGACTCCGTTGACCGCGGAAATATAGAGTGGCTTCACGAGACGGGTCACCGGGATGCAGAATTTATTCACCAAAGACTCCAAAATAAAATTCCCAGAGGCACCAGAGTCCAAGCAGGCCACGGCTGAGAGGGAGGAGTTGGCAGAAGGAGAGATCCGCACGGGCACCGTGAGACGTGGAGAAGCAGATTTTGAACCAAGAGACGCCACACCCACGTGAGCTGGGTGCGTGCGTTTCCTAGACGTGGAGGACGAATAGGGCAATCCACCAAGAAATGCTCGGTACTGGCACAGTACAGACAAAGATTTTCTTCCCTACGGCGATTCCTCTCTTCCTGGGTCAGGCGAGACCGATCCACTTGCATGGCCTCCTCGGCGGGAGGCCCAGGCGTAGATTGCAAAGGATACTGTGGGAGAGGTGCCCAGAGATCTAAGTCTTTTTCCTGGCGGAGCTCCTGATGTCTCTAAGAAAAACGCATGTCAATGCGTGTGGCCAAATGGATAAGTTCTTGCAGGTTGGCAGGAATCTCTCGTGCGGCCAGCACATCCTTGATGCTACTGGATAGGCCTTTTTTAAAGGTCGCGCAGAGAGCCTCGTTATTCCATGATAATTCGGAAGCAAGAGTACGAAATTGGATGGCGTACTCGCCCACTGAAGAATTACCCTGGACCAGGTTCAGCAGGGCAGTCTCGGCAGAAGAAGCTCGGGCTGGTTCCTCGAAGACACTACGGACTTCAGCGAAGAAGGACTGGACTGTGGCTGTGGCAGGATCATTGCGGTCCCAGAGCGGTGTGGCCCAAGACAAGGCCTTTCCTGAAAGAAGGCTCACTACGAACGCCACCTTAGACCGTTCTGTAGGAAACAAGTCCGACAACATCTCCATATGCAGGGAACATTGAGACAAAAATCCACGGCAGAGTCTAGAGTCCCCATCAAATTTGTCCGGCAGGGACAAGCGGAGGCTAGGAGCGGCCACTCGCTGCGGAGGAGGTGCAGGAGCTGGCGGAGGAGATGGTTGCTGCTGTAGCAGAGGCAGAAGTTGCTGTAACATGGCGGTCAACTGCGACAGCTGCTGTCCTTTTTGGGCAATCTGCTGCGATTGCTGAGCGACCACCGTGGGAAGGTCAGCGAGACTTGGCAGCGGCACCTCAGCGGGATCCATGGCCGGATCTACTGTCACGATTCGGCTTACAGGTTGTGGATCCTCTGTGTCAGCGAGGGATTGGCATGGACCGTGCTGGTGGACCGGTTCTAAGAGGCTACTGGTGTTCACCAGAGCCCGCCGCAAAGCGGGATGGTCTTGCTGCGGCAGTAGCAACCAGGTCGTATCCACTAGCAACGGCTCAACCTCGCTGACTGCTGAGAAGGCGTGGGACAGAAGGACTAGGCAGAGGCAAGGTCAGATGTAGCAGAAGGTCGGGGCAGGCGGCAAGGTTCGTAGTCAAGATGGATAGCAGGAGTTCAGGTAACACAGGCTTTGGACAACACTAAACGCTTTCACTGGCACAAGGCAACAAGATCCGGCAAGGGAGTGCAGGGGAAGTGATGTGATATAGCCAGGGAGCAGGTGGAAGCCAATTAAGCTAATTGGGCCAGGCACCAATCATTGGTGCACTGGCCCTTTAAGTCTCAGAGAGCTGGCGCGCGCGCGCCCTAGAGAGCGGAGCCGCGCGCGCCAGCACATGACAGCAGGGGACCGGGACGGGTAAGTGACTTGGGATGCGATTCGCGAGCGGGCGCGTCCCGCTGTGCGAATCGCATCCCCGACGGCCATGTCAGTGCAGCGCTCCCGGTCAGCGGGACTGACTGGGGCGCTGCAGGGAGAGAGACGCCGTGAGCGCTCCGGGGAGGAGCAGGGACCCGGAGCGCTCGGCGTAACACACCTCTACCTTCATAACTGTCATAGTGTGCAGAAGCCCTCAAAAAGAACCTGTCAGGTCCCTAAAGTCTTATAAGCCCTCCGGGCACTAAACTAAACTAACTAAGATTACATTCCCTAACTACTCCTAATACCCCTCCTGCCCTTAAATTTTTTTTCGAGCTATAAAAAGCTCTGTATCATACCTTTCCCCTTGCTTACATTGTGTGAGCTCCCGGCAGGTGAAAGTGGGTGTTCCCCAGCAGGTGTGACATCACTGAAGCCTGTGAGAGCTGTGCCTTGCCATGCCCCACACACTTCCTGAGTTTGGTCTCCTGCCAGGCTGGGAGGAGACTAACTAACTGTTTGACTTGTGGCAGGGAACAGAACAGAGCCACCTAATGGCTGTTTTTCAATCACATTAAAAGCATATAAAGGTTGAGAATTTTAACAGCAAGTAAAAACCAAAGAACATTATAATTACATAAGGAACAATATAATAAAAGTTTAGTTTGGTGATAGGTCCTCTTGGAGCTGAGAAGATCACATAGTTTGAGAAGCAGTCAATATAGATGAGGGAGGTGTGTGTGCCTCAGCCAATCAGGGACAATCACACACTGCATACTGAAGAGATGGCTCCTGAGCTGACAAGGGAGTATAAGGTCACAAAAGTGACGTGTCAAACCCAGAAAACTGGTGCCTCTCAGTCAACATGTGTGATAATGTAATGTCTTAGTTCAGGACATGGTCATGCACTACACTTAGGCCCTGTCAGGTAGAGTCCCTCAGTGACCTGGGGCATCTCCTGCAGTGTCTCCACTTCTGTTATTATAAGTGTCATTTATGGTCATAGGATTATAGTCATTGTCCTAATGTATAGCTAGTCTAAAGGACCTGTAGAATGTCACTTGTTATTGTGTCACATTATGTTACCTAGATAGCACCAGCTTAACCTATGACCCGCAGCTTGACTAATGGGCCCCACTATAAAAAGGGGTGGCCATTACAATTAATTTTCTTATCTCTTGTACCATCAGTCTTTACTGAGACCAGAAACCACCAGAGATCTCAGTGCTATTGACCAGCATCTGGAAGGCCGCAAAGCTACAGTCATTCCAGTAAGTCAAAAGTCTATGTCTGCTGTAACTACAAATAGTTAGGTCCAGTCTATGCTCAAGCCTGAAGTCAAATCTCTAAAGTCTATAACAAGTTGGTCCCAGCAAGCTGTGAGGTCCTTCTGGGTTCCTGGCCACCTCTCTGGGATTCTGGCCTAGCTATGAAGATAATTCCATCTGTTTTAACTCAGTAAAGTCTCCATTAACCAATACCTGGTTGTTGACTCTGCTTTCACTATCTAGCCATTGGAATAGCGTAGATGCTGTTTGTGTGGTTCTGGTAGCCAAAAACCACTCTGGCTTCACGAACACTAAGGGTTAACAACATCTTGCCCTAGGGGTTAATACCATCTGGCCCCAACACCTCTACACCCGGTGGTCTAGCCATACACTGTGGGTCACCAAAATAAGAATGGCTGGAGTTCTCCTTTAACCACTTAATAACACAGACCATTTTGGGACCTGAGGGAACCGAAAATGTTAATTTGTATTTATTTTTATTTTTTTCTCGCCTTCTAAAAATCATTACTTTTATATTTCCATCCACAGACCCATATGATGGCTTATTTTTTACGTGACCAATTTTACTTTGTGATGACACCTTTTATTTTACCATACAATGTATTGCATAGCACTGATCAGTACTATTAGCAATCTACTTCTCTGGTCTGCTGGAGAGAAGAAGATGCCAGAAGGAGGGACGGAGGCAGGTGAGGGAGACCTCAGTCCACCATCTTGGATGATCTGATCCCCGAGACAGTGTTGCGGGCGATCATCCATTCAAAGTGCTGCATGTATGTCCTGGTGCATTAATTACCACAACGTACATTTACGTTCCATATCGTTAAGGGGTTAAGCTTCCTCTCATTCACCCCTTGGGGAAAAACTACTTACATCATTGCAGGAGGCAGAGCTGCAGTGCATGTAATCCTGCTGCTTCTGACATTGACCTTGGCTGTCTGGTATGCTGGGAGTTGTAGTTTTGCAACAGCTGGAGACAAACTGTTTGGTAAACACAGCCTTAGAGGTGTCTACCGGAAGCAAAAACCTCACTATGGCTGGTTTTGTAGCTGAACCTCATTCAAACTCATATTTTTTTAACATCTAGATGTAATCTCTACAAAATATTGATTCACTCTAGTGATGCTTAGCTTTCCTTACCTCGTACCGAAATGAATTGTCCTGTTTTGATCGTATCAAAAGTTTACAGTACAAGGTCCTCTCACCTTTCTGTACTGTAAAATACACGAAAAAATATTTGAGGCCATAAAAGAACATTCTATTAGTGTCAATTGAACCATAAGGCACCGGCTGCTTAGGAGTGTGAGGGTTCACTCTGTAGAAGATTTTTTTGATGTATGAAGCTTCTGAGGGATCAAGGATAATATATAGAGAGAGGTGACCTTTATATATAGCTATGAGCGAGCGATGATCGCTTGACTGGTGCCGTTTCTGTTGAATATTGTCAAGTGAAACATTCAAAGGTAAGAAAGCAATCCAGAGGCCAAATAACTGTAGAAAAAGTCACTTACAGGCCTTGAAGGCAATAATAAAAAGACACGCTCCAACACCGCCACTGCGTTTAACAGAGAGGAGAAATCAGATGGAGTGAATTATGATAAAATAGCCGGTGACTCGCCGGGTGACACAGCGGGAAATGAAATGATGGAGGACACTTTACTTCTTTTGTTCCTTTCAGCTTCAATGTGAAGTGTTTATTTATTCTGTTAATTGAAAAATCTAGTGGCTGAATTCTATCGGCAATTTGCTTTGATACTTTGTAAAACACATTATAATATTCTCCCCTGACTCTAATTGAAGTCAGTTTTGATGTGCTACATAAAAAACAAAGATGTGCGCCATAAGGTAAATGTTCGGAAAGTTTTCTGCTCGTTCTTTTACCGTCTTGAAACAGATGATATTACGGATTCCATTAATTTTATTAGGCTTTATGCTTTTGCACAGAATTTTTAGGAGTCATCTCTCATCTGTGGAGAAACCTGGTGACAGGTGTTCAATTCTGCTGCAACGTCTCCACAGGTGAACTGGAGGATCGTACGGTTCTCACTAAAAACAATGAGCTGTCGTGTAAGGCATGGATATGTCGTGTCCTCCAGGGAGGGAGGAAGGGTGGGAAAGAGATAGGGAGGAGGAGTGGGAGGGAGGAAGAAAGGAAGATTGGGAGGAAGGAAGGAAGAGAGGGAGGGCGGAAGGAAGAGAGGGAGGGAGGTAGGAAGATTGGGAGGGAGGGAAGAAGGAAGGAAGATTGAGAGGGAGGAAGAAAGAAAGGAAGGGAGGGAGGGCAGAAGGAAGATTGGGAGGTAGGAAGGATGGAGGAAGGGAGGGAGGGAGGGAGGGAGAGAGGAAGGAAGGAAGGAAGGAAGGAAGGAAGGAAGGAAGGGAGGGAGGGAGGAAGGAAGGAAGGAAGGGAGATAGGAAGCAGGGGGAAGAGAAGGATGGAAGGAAGGAGGGGGAAGAGAAGGAAGGAAGCAGGGTGGAGGGAAGGAAGGAGGGAGGGAGAAGGGAAGGAAAGAGGGATGGAAGAAGAGAAGGAGGAGGGACAAAAGAAGGAAGGGAGCAGAGAGGGAGGAGCGAAGGAGGGAGAAAGCAGGGAGAAGGAAGGAAGGAGGGAACGAAGGGAGGAAGTAGGGAGAAGAGAAGCAAGTAAGGGAATAAAGAAGGGAGGGAGCAAGGAGGAGAGAAGAAAGGAAGAAGAAAGAAAAGAAAGAGAGAGGAATTAGAGAGGAGAGAAGGAAGGAAGAAAGGAAAAGAGAAAGCAGGATGGAGAGAAGGAAGAAAAAGAGGAGAAAGGGAGGAAGAAGGGAAGCAGGGTGGATGGAAGATGGAGGGGAGAAAGCAGAAAGAAGAGGAGAAAGGAAAGAAGGAAAGAGAAAGGAAGGAAGGAAGGGAGGAGAAAAATAATGAAGGGGTGAAGAAAGGAAGCTCTTTATAGTAATTTGCCATGATGTTACAAGATATGCCACTGTAACATCTGAAGTTGGTTTTGGGCTAACAACCTGTTTACAGAGGGTTTTTAGGCAGATACAAATATACATTTGTATATCCATCAGTAAGCTGGTGTTGGTTAAGTCAAATAAACTGCAGTGACATCACAACTGATAGTTTTCAGGCAGGTAACATGCTGTAGCATCACCAGTGTATATTACACAAACTGTTGTGACATCACAGCTGTTAGATACAATTGTATCATATATCTATTGTGTTATAGAGTGTTTCAGTTAGATAATTGACTATTACATCACAAATCTTGTTTTGTCAGGCAAGCTGCTGTGATGTCATAAATGGTCTACAGAAAAGCTACTGTTCCATTTCTAGTGTCAGTCAGGGGTGGACATACCATATGCATCGACCAATTAGAAAGAAACACCAGTGTCCCAAATATGTATATGTTGCACATTATCACAATACCCTATACTATGCAAAGCAGACAAGACTGTATATTGTATGCCATATAACTGATCAGTACATTGGGAATCACCATTGACCCCCTCCACTACATAAGAAGACCCCAGTATTACTGTATAAATGGCCCAGGTTTTGCCTGTATTTAGAGGCAAAACCTGAAGTATATTGGCTTCAGGTTTTGCCCCTAAATACAGAGATCCCTAGAATGATTCTAAGGCCGGTGTTACGCCGAGCGCTCCGGGTCCCCGCTCCTCCCCGGAGCGCTCGCTACACTTCCCTCACTGCAGCGCCCCGGTCGGTTCCACGGACCCGGGGCGCTGCGTTACCACCTCCGGCCGGGATGCGATTCGCGATGCGGGTAGCGCCCGCTCGCGATGCGCACCCCGGCTCCCGTACCTTACTCGCTCCCCGTCAGTTCTGTCCCGGCGCGCGCGGCCCCGCTCCCTAGGGCGCGCGCGCGCCGGGTCTTTGCGATTTAAAGGGCCACTGCACCGCTGATTGGTGCAGTGGTTCCAATTAGTGTTTACACCTGTGCACTTCCCTATATCACCTCACTTCCCCTTCACTCCCTCGCCGGATCTTGTTGCCCTAGTGCCAGAGAAAGCGTTCCTTGTGTGTTCCTTGCCTGTGATTCCAGACCTTCTGCCGTTGCCCCTGACTACGATCCTTGCTGCCTGCCCCGACCTTCTGCTACGTCCGACCTTGCTTCTGTCTACTCCCTTGTACCGCGCCTATCTTCAGCAGCCAGAGAGGTTGAGCCGTTGCTAGGGGATACGACCTGGTCACTACCGCCGCAGCAAGACCATCCCGCTTTGCGGCGGGCTCTGGTGAAAACCAGTAGTGACTTAGAACCGATCCTCTAGCACGGTCCACGCCAATCCCTCTCTGGCACAGAGGATCCACTACCTGCCAGCCGGCATCGTGACAGTAGATCCGGCCATGGATCCCGCTGAAGTTCCTCTGCCAGTTGTCGCTGACCTCACCACGGTGGTCGCCCAGCAGTCACAACAGATTGCGCAACAAGGCCAACAGCTGTCTCAACTGACTGTTATGCTACAACAGTTACTACCACAGCTCCAGCAATCATCTCCTCCGCCAGCTCCTGTACCTCCTCCGCAGCGAGTGGCCGCTTCTGGAATACGACTATCCTTGCCGGATAAATTTGATGGGGACTCTAAGTTTTGCCGTGGCTTTCTTTCCCAATGTTCATTACACTTGGAGATGATGTCGGACCAGTTCCCCACTGAAAGGTCTAAGGTGGCTTTCGTAGTCAGCCTGCTGTCTGGAAAAGCCCTGGCTTGGGCCACACCGCTCTGGGACCGCAATGACCCCGTCACTGCCTCTGTACACTCCTTCTTCTCGGAAATTCGAAGTGTCTTTGAGGAACCTGCCCGAGCCTCTTCTGCTGAGACTGCCCTGTTGAACCTGGTCCAGGGTAATTCTTCCGTTGGCGAGTATGCCGTACAGTTCCGTACCCTTGCTTCAGAATTATCCTGGAATAATGAGGCACTCTGCGCGACCTTTAAAAAAGGCCTATCCAGCAACATTAAAGATGTTCTGGCCGCACGAGAAATCCCTGCTAACCTACATGAACTCATCCATCTTGCCACTCGCATTGACATGCGTTTTTCCGAACGGCGTCAGGAGCTCCGCCAGGATATGGACTCTGTTCGCACGAGGCGTTTCTTCTCCCCGGCTCCTCTCTCCTCTGGTCCCCTGCAATCTGTTCCTGTGCCTCCCGCCGTGGAGGCTATGCAGGTCGACCGGTCTCGCCTGACACCCCAAGAGAGGACACGACGCCGCATGGAGAATCTCTGCCTGTACTGTGCTAGTACCGAACACTTCCTGAAGGATTGTCCTATCCGTCCTCCCCGCCTGGAAAGACGTCCGCTGACTCCGCACAAAGGTGAGACAGTCCTTGATGTCTACTCTGCTTCTCCACGTCTTACTGTGCCTGTGCGGATGTCTGCCTCTGCCTTCTCCTTCTCTGCTGTGGCCTTCTTGGACTCTGGATCTGCAGGAAATTTCATCTTAGCCTCTCTCGTCAACAAGTTCAACATCCCGGTGACCAGTCTCGCCAGACCCCTCTACATCAATTGTGTAAACAATGAAAGATTGGACTGTACTATACGTTTTCGCACGGAGCCCCTTCTAATGTGCATCGGATCTCATCACGAGAGGATTGAACTGTTGGTCCTCCCCAATTGCACTTCTGAAATCCTTCTTGGCCTTCCCTGGCTTCAACTCCATTCCCCAATCCTGGATTGGTCCACTGGGGAGATCAAGAGTTGGGGGCCCTCTTGTTCCAAGGACTGCTTAAAACCGGTTCCCAGTAAACCTTGCCGTGTCCCTGTGCTTCCTCATGTAACCGGTCTCCCTAAGGCCTATATGGACTTTGCGGACGTTTTTTGCAAAAAACAAGCTGAGACTCTACCTCCTCACAGGCCTTATGATTGTCCCATTGACCTCCTCCCGGGCACTACTCCACCCCGGGGCAGAATCTATCCTCTGTCCGTCCCAGAGACTCTTGCCATGTCTGAATACGTCCAAGAAAATTTAAAAAAGGGCTTTATCCGTAAATCCTCCTCTCCTGCCGGAGCCGGATTTTTCTTTGTGTCCAAAAAAGATGGCTCTCTACGTCCTTGCATTGACTACCGCGGTCTTAATAAAATCACGGTTAAGAACCGCTACCCCCTACCCCTCATCTCTGAACTCTTTGATCGTCTCCAAGGTGCCCATATTTTTACCAAACTGGACTTAAGAGGTGCTTATAATCTCATCCGCATCAGAGAGGGGGATGAATGGAAAACGGCATTTAACACCAGAGATGGACACTTTGAGTATCTGGTCATGCCCTTTGGTCTATGCAACGCCCCTGCCGTCTTCCAAGACTTTGTTAATGAAATTTTTCGTGATCTACTATACTCCTGTGTTGTTGTATATCTGGACGATATCCTGATTTTTTCTGCCAATCTAGAAGAACACCGCCAGCATGTCCGTATGGTTCTTCAGAGACTTCGTGATAATCAACTCTATGCCAAAATAGAGAAATGTCTGTTTGAATGCCAATCTCTTCCTTTTCTAGGATACTTGGTCTCTGGCCAGGGACTACAAATGGACCCAGATAAACTCTCTGCCGTCTTAGATTGGCCACGCCCCTCCGGACTCCGTGCCATCCAACGTTTTTTGGGGTTCGCCAATTATTACAGGCAATTTATTCCACATTTTTCTACCATTGTGGCTCCTATTGTGGCTTTAACAAAAAAAAATGCCGATCCCAAGTCCTGGCCTCCTCAAGCGGAAGACGCCTTTAAACGACTCAAGTCTGCCTTTTCTTCGGCTCCCGTGCTCTCCAGACCTGACCCATCTAAACCCTTCCTATTGGAGGTTGATGCCTCCTCAGTGGGAGCTGGAGCTGTCCTTCTACAAAAAAACTCTTCCGGGCATGCTGTTACTTGTGGTTTTTTTTCCAGGACCTTCTCTCCGGCGGAGAGGAACTACTCCATCGGGGATCGAGAGCTTCTAGCCATTAAATTAGCACTTGAGGAATGGAGGCATCTGCTGGAGGGATCAAGATTTCCAGTTATTATTTACACCGATCACAAGAACCTCTCCTACCTCCAGTCTGCCCAACGGCTGAATCCTCGTCAGGCCAGGTGGTCTCTGTTCTTTGCCCGATTTAATTTTGAAATTCACTTTCGGCCTGCTGATAAAAACATTAGGGCCGATGCTCTCTCTCGTTCCTCAGATGCCTCTGAAATTGAACTCTCTCCTCAACACATCATTCCTCCTGACTGCCTGATTTCCACTTCTCCAGCCTCCATCAGGCAAACTCCTCCAGGAAAGACCTTTGTTTCTCCACGCCAACGCCTTGGGATCCTCAAATGGGGTCACTCCTCCCATCTCGCAGGTCATGCGGGCATCAAGAAATCTGTGCAACTCATCTCTCGCTTCTATTGGTGGCCGACTCTAGAGACTGATGTGGTGGACTTTGTGCGAGCCTGCACTATCTGTGCCCGGGATAAGACTCCTCGCCAGAAGCCCGCTGGTTTTCTTCATCCTCTACCTGTCCCCGAACAACCTTGGTCTCTGATTGGTATGGATTTTATTACTGACTTACCCCCATCCCATGGCAACACTGTTATTTGGGTGGTCGTTGATCGATTCTCCAAAATGGCACATTTCATCCCTCTTCCTGGCCTTCCTTCAGCGCCTCAGTTGGCTAAACAATTTTTTGTACACATTTTTCGTCTTCACGGGTTGCCTACACAGATCGTCTCGGATAGAGGCGTCCAATTTGTGTCTAAATTCTGGAGGGCTCTCTGTAAACAACTCAAGATTAAATTAAATTTTTCTTCTGCATACCATCCTCAATCCAATGGACAAGTAGAGAGAATTAACCAGATCTTGGGTGACTATTTACGACATTTTGTTTCCTCCCGCCAGGATGACTGGGCAGATCTTCTACCTTGGGCCGAATTCTCGTATAATTTCAGAATCTCTGAATCTTCCTCCAAATCTCCGTTTTTCGTGGTGTACGGCCGTCACCCTCTTCCCCCCCTCCCTACCCCCTTGCCCTCTGGTCTGCCCGCTGTGGATGAAATTTCTCGTGATCTTTCCACCATATGGAAAGAGACCCAAAATTCTCTCTTACAGGCTTCTTCTCGCATGAAGAGATTCGCAGATAAGAAAAGAAGAGCTCCTCCCATTTTTTCCCCTGGAGACAAGGTATGGCTCTCCGCTAAATATGTCCGTTTCCGTGTCCCGAGCTATAAGTTGGGACCACGCTATCTTGGTCCTTTTAAAGTTTTGTGTCAAATTAATCCTGTCTCTTACAAACTTCTTCTTCCTCCTTCTCTTCGTATCCCTAATGCCTTTCACGTCTCTCTTCTTAAACCTCTCATCCTCAACCGTTTTTCTCCTAAATCTGTTCCTCCCACTCCTGTTTCCGGCTCCTCGGACATCTTCTCTGTCAAAGAGATTTTGGCCTCTAAAAAGGTCAGGGGAAGAACTTTTTTTTTTAGTGGATTGGGAGGGTTGTGGTCCCGAAGAGAGGTCCTGGGAACCTGAGGACAATATCCTGGACAAAAGTCTGATCCTCAGGTTCTCAGGCCCCAAGAAGAGGGGGAGACCCAAGGGGGGGGGTACTGTTACGCCGAGCGCTCCGGGTCCCCGCTCCTCCCCGGAGCGCTCGCTACACTTCCCTCACTGCAGCGCCCCGGTCGGTTCCACGGACCCGGGGCGCTGCGTTACCACCTCCGGCCGGGATGCGATTCGCGATGCGGGTAGCGCCCGCTCGCGATGCGCACCCCGGCTCCCGTACCTTACTCGCTCCCCGTCAGTTCTGTCCCGGCGCGCGCGGCCCCGCTCCCTAGGGCGCGCGCGCGCCGGGTCTTTGCGATTTAAAGGGCCACTGCACCGCTGATTGGTGCAGTGGTTCCAATTAGTGTTTACACCTGTGCACTTCCCTATATCACCTCACTTCCCCTTCACTCCCTCGCCGGATCTTGTTGCCCTAGTGCCAGAGAAAGCGTTCCTTGTGTGTTCCTTGCCTGTGATTCCAGACCTTCTGCCGTTGCCCCTGACTACGATCCTTGCTGCCTGCCCCGACCTTCTGCTACGTCCGACCTTGCTTCTGTCTACTCCCTTGTACCGCGCCTATCTTCAGCAGCCAGAGAGGTTGAGCCGTTGCTAGGGGATACGACCTGGTCACTACCGCCGCAGCAAGACCATCCCGCTTTGCGGCGGGCTCTGGTGAAAACCAGTAGTGACTTAGAACCGATCCTCTAGCACGGTCCACGCCAATCCCTCTCTGGCACAGAGGATCCACTACCTGCCAGCCGGCATCGTGACAGCCGGGTTCACACGGGCAAAAATGTGTGGAACATCTGCCTGGAAAACACAGGCATTCCACACATTTCAATGATCCGGCAGGGTACTAGGACCGCTCAGAAATGTGGCATCTCATAGATGGCAATGCATTTCCGAGCAGAATCCACAGAAAGAATAGACATGCCTATTCTTTCTGTGGTTGCTGGAATTGGAAATTCCGTAGTCTGCACAGTGCAACAAAATCCCATTGAAATCAATGTGTCCCAGTACCGAAGTGGGTACACATTGCTTCAGATGCCTGTGCTGGGCCCTACTGCTCAGGTGATGCCTTAATATGCATTATAGTATTTACCTGTTGATTTATAATGTTTTGCACTGTATGTAGGAGGTATGATGCAGAGTACCCATGTGACCCTTATTGCCCAATGGGAGGCCTCCTAGCTAGGCTATATATAGTGTAGGGTTGGAGGAGTTATCCAGTCTTATTCTAGCTCTAGGCTAGTGTGGAGTGCAGAGCTCAGTGTGAGCTGCAGTGTGGAGAAGAGACAGCAGGAGTGTGATTAAAGGGAAGCCTAAAACAATTCTTCAAGCAAGTGACCACGCCATTCTGCAAGTGTTCCCCGCCTAGGAGGAGTCAGAAGTTCCTAGCTGGGGGCACAGGAGCCGGTGTGGCAATGGGCCACACAGTGCTAGACCGGCATATGTACAGTAAAAAGCCTCTGGCAGCTGGATCCCATGGCTAGTTCATGCCCTGGTGATGTACCTTAATGTGGACACTATTAGAACCCTAGTCAGCATGGGAGGTGTCAAAACTAACTCTAAAGTCCCAAGTCTGCAACAAGTGGGTGTATAATACTACAAGTCACAGCAGGGCTCCCAAGGGTTCCTCTGCATCTCCTCTGCTCTACTCTAATCTGCACTATGAGGACTGTAACAACTACTCCTGCCTCAGTAAAGACAGTTAGTAACCTGTCATCAGTGAATTTATTATCCCGTACCTGGCGCAGAAGAAGCTGTCGGATCCTTGGACCATGAAGGTTAACGGTGCCCTGGCATCACGTAGGGAAACATCTAACCACCCAGAGTCACGTACCACAGTCTGTTCTAACTCCTCATGGCTGCCACACAGTGGAATGTTCCTGTGCTGTGTGAATATACCCTAAGATCACTCAATACTATTCTTCTGCTGTGGCTAAAGATAAGAAAAGACTTCCTGAATTTCATTTATATCTAGTATTAGAAAATAATGTGGTTGCTGCTCAATTCTCAACAGAGGATACTTCAGTTTTCAGAGTATGTTTGCATGACGTGTGCACCATAATTGGCCGATAAACCCGTTTACCCGCCCCTATATAAACAATGGCCTTAGCCAATAATTTGGAAACTGCAGACACTTATGCAAAAATATTAAGTCACCATCATCGTGATGTAGTCGCAGAGGCGCAGAGCCCCCTGACAGCTATAGATGAGAATACAATGTGAGAAATGAGGTTGTTATATGAGCACAGCCTTTGTTACTACAGACACATCCTCCCGCATTAGATGCAGATGATATTTCATTAAAATATTCAAATACGTCTCCTTTTTTGTGAGGAAGATGTCGACATGTCCTAGTTTCTTGTAGGCCTTCTCCCGTTTGTGACTGGCGGTAATTGTCATCTTGTAATTTTGGCTCCTTTTGTGTTTTACCGTGTGTTAACAGACTTCGGCTACATGGATATTTCTATCATGCTGTGTCTAGAAGAGATAGGGAGGGCAACTTAGGATGCAAAAAAAATATAAAAAAAAATATATGATGCAATGGTGAGAGGCTTTTATTGAATTTCATTGTAGCAGCCATGGGGATGATGAGTGTTGTAGTCCTCTAACTGATATCTCACGTGGCAGGGTGGTTTAACTAATATGATGTTTCCTTGTGACCCCCACTACTATCTTTTGTCAAGGTAGTTGTTGCCATCCAGGGTGCCTCCAGCTGTTGCAAAACTACAACTCCCAGCCAAAGGCTGCCCGGGCATGCTGGAAGTGGTAGTTTTGCAACAGCTGGAGGCACCCTGGTTGGGAAACACTGCAAAGTGCAGGAATGAGACCTCTGCACACTAGGATTCCCTGAAACAATGCAATACAATTCACACACTTTAGCACAGCATGAAATGTTATTGCTTCTGGAGCCTGATCAATGTTATTTGGTCACTGTCCCTTTTATACATTGCTATCTTTTGTCAAGGCAGTTGTTCCCTTAACAAAGTTTTCCCAACCAGAGTGCCTCCTGCTATTGCAAAACTCCAAGCATGCCCAGACAGGCTCTGGTTGTCTCTCCCCACAGCAACTAAGCAAAAGTTGCTGTAGTCATTCACTGTCTGCTCCTCTGCTTGTGGAAGTACTCAGAAGTGTTGAGCGGCATAGGCCATATTCGAATTCGCGATATTTCGCGAATATATGGCCGAATATTCGTCATATATTCGCTAAATTTGCAAATTCGTAATATTTGCTTTTTATTTTCGCATATGCGAAAATGTGCACATGCGAAAATTTGCATATGCAAATGTTCACATATGCGAAAATTCGTACGCCAGTCTCACACAGTAGTATTAGAGCCTTCTTTACACCACACAAGCTGGAAGCAGAGAGGGGTGATCACTGTGATCTGTACTGTGAAAAAAAACAAAAAACTAATATTCGTAATTGCGAATATATAGTGCTATATTCGCGAATATTTGCGAATTCACGAATATGCGATATTCGCGAATAAAATATGCATTGCGAATATTCGCGAGCAACACTAGTAGTCAGCACAAGGCAGCATGCTCTAAACACACTGCATTCTTCCTTAAATATATTTTGGGACATTTAGGAAAGAATGCGTTTATAGCATGCTGCCTCGGGAGGAGCAGACAGGGAATGTATCTATCTATCTATCAATAAATAGGGAAGCAGCACAACCCAAACTATTTCCAAATATTGCGGGTGCAAGCAGAAAAAATAGTCCAGGTCACGGTCCACTCCATATAGCCAGTGAATAAAAAAAGACCTTCTGCAGCACTCCAGTTTCAACATGCAAAATATGGTTTAATATCCCATTTCAAATATACAACATATCACCAGCCTCTTGGCGGCTTTGTCTTTTTTCGTTTATAGATATATTGGGCTCAAGTCCTGCAGGAACATGTGGGAACTGACTCCTGCACTTTTTCCACAGCAGGATCACCTTCCCATTAACAGGTCTTGAGTGGAAATCTTGGGTGAGTTCCCTCACTTTTTTCCCCCCAGGACTTGACCCCTGTACATGTGTTTGTGTGTTTAACAGGAAGATAGTGATTGGTGATGTAGCTGTAGGGTGTTGGCAGAGGTGGTGACATCACTTAGGGGGTGGGGCTAGAGCTTGGAGACGAGATCCAGCCATGCCTCCTGAGTCAGCAGAGCATAATGCGTTGTCTTGGAAGAGAAGCCTTATACTGGCCCCTCGGCACACGTGCGGTCAGACCGATGCCAGCACCGCATTTCACAGGAACTCCACAGGGTACCTCTTCTCTAACCGGCCACACACAGCCTTTTCCTATGTACTCTATTTTCACCCTTTCCCTCCTCCCAACAGTGCATCCTTGCATCCTACCACCCCAACTATTAGTAAGACCCCTAACTATCCAATTTTGTACTACTGGCACACAAATGAGCTTATATTACTGTAAGGCTTCCCATGAGCTGCTAACTTGATAATTTATGACCCTAACAAATATATATATGAACTATTCGTTCGTTTCTGCATTTCTAAATTTTTATGTCATTTTTTAATAAGAATTTTTAACCTTTTTTATCTTTGAATCCAACAGATACATACATTGTTCATTATATATTTACTATATTTTATGTATAATATGCATAGCACATAGTCAACCTCTGGGGTTACATCCTATATAACCCCACCTATTTCTTATAAGTGGTGTGCTCCTATTCTGTCGTATATTAATGTGTTACATTAATGTGCAATGTTGCATTACAGCATTGTGTATGCACAACCCCCCTTGTACATACACTCACAATAGTCATTTTTTCCTGATTTACCATCACTTGACAAGTTGCTATCACTTGTATCCTTGATATTACTGTCTTTTAGCACTGTATATTTGGACCTGAGGAAGGCACTCTCTGTGTGCCGAAACGCGACATCTGTTGTGTCAAACAAATACATATTGTCCTGTGCTGGCTCGAGTCTCTCCTTTTGTGAGCTCCTTTGTGCAGCGCCTCTAAGACCGTGTTTTTTCCATTATCCACGATTTGCCAAAACCTGCCCTCGCACAAGGGTCCAGTCCCAGTCTGAGTGCGACAGCCATAATCTATCAGTAGAATACTTAAACCAGCATATTGTGAGCCGTGACCCCAGGACACTTGGGATCTAGGGTTGCTACCCGATCTGGTGAGTATATCACTTAGGTGTGGTGGAGGGTCACACCAAGTCGATATACAAATACAAAGGGAGCGCCCCCTGTTTTTCCCCCTTTTTTTTTTTTCTTTCTCACCCATATCTCTCCTTTACGGATATACTTTTTTTGGACTCCATTTCACTCATTAAAGTGAAGGAATACAAGATATATGTTCAAACAACAATTTTATATATCCACCTGATAAACGCAATGCAAACCTGAGGACACCGTTGTAGCGAATATTGCAGTACCCGTAGTGTCATAGTGTACTCTGCTGACAGTGTCCTACAGTGTGCCGTACAGCGCCCTCTTAAGATCTCACTCTGCCTCTTTTCTGAATTTGTTCCACAAATGTATAGTGCTGTATTTCTAAAATACCCATAGCAAGTAATCATCAATTATTTTTAATCAATCAAGTTAGACATTTAAGGAGATTTTATTTGCTACCAACATGCGACCTGCTCCTCAAATCCAGTCCCTATTTTTATCCTGGTGTGACATATTGTCATTGTCCCATGCCAACCTCCTAATGAGAGTTTTAAACTTTATACCCTGAACCTCTAATATGTTCTCCAGGAGCGTGCACGGTCTATATACTCCAGTCATTTATCAGTACCATATGCAGAGTGGAGTTAATGAAGTGTAAACAACATGGTGTCTTCACACATTTCTCAACCCAGAGGGCATTGTGTGATGTATCCTCCATTATCGGGAAATAATGATGTCCAGAAGAAGGGTCACTGACTGTTTTACTTGAGATCCCCTGGGAGGCGCCACACTTCATCTAAGAAGTTGGTAAACTTATGTACTTTAGCAAAAAATGCCAAGCTGAAAATATTTACAAGAGGTGTAAATTGTACGTGGTGGTAGAGACAATGACAGAAGCGATGGTGACAACTCCATTGGGAACTGTTAAATTTACAAGGTGTCTAAACCGAAAACTGCATCATGAAAATATAGATAGATAAATAAATTCATGTAAATTTTGCTCCATATCCATTTCCCATTATGTATGCCGCATTCCTTACACATACCGCTCAACTTTTGCTGAGTAAAAAGGGGCACAAGCCACACCCTTACCACACCATACTCACACCCCTAACCACACCCTCAACCACGCCCAAGCACATGGTTAGTGAGTGGCAGGATGATGGATTCAGGAGAGGTTAGTGAATTCAGTATGTTCTAACTATGTTCATTCAAAAATCAATATCCCAATATGCCCCCATATAGTTGTAGGCCCAGGGTATCTGTTCCCCATATGGTTTTAGACCCCTTTGTGTTTGTCCCTATACTTGTAGGCCCCCTCTGTGCTTGGTTCTATGGTTGTAGGCCCCCTTCGTGCTAGCTTCTATACTTGTAGGCCCTCTCTGTGCTCGCCCCTATAGTTGTAGACCCCCTCTTTTCTTACACCCATATTTGTAGGCCCCTACTCTGCTTACTCCCATAATTGCAGGCCCATTTTTGTTTTCCCCTATACTTGTACACCCCTTCTGTGCTTGCCCCCATTGTAGACCCCCTCTGTGCTAGCACCCATAGTTATAGGCCCTCCTCTGTGCAGAGGATTAGTAGAGGATCAGTAGAGCACAGAAGCTGCAGACCAATGGGGTATAGTTACCTTCCCAGTGCCGGGCCAGCCAGTGTGATTGTAGCACTCTGATTCCACAGGGTTACAGGCTCTGTCTGGACACTCTAAGGGGCATGAAAATGTAGCAGATATGTCTGCACTACACTACCTCCCAGCAGCCACCGCTCTCCTAACATAGCAGTGGCTGCCAGCTTTGGTGGACTGACTCAACAGAAGGGTGTCAGGTAATTATATCTTCAGCTACAGTAACAGGGCAGACAAAATTAAAGTGGTGGACATTGGCCTGGATGAGCATGGTGGACTCAGTCTCGTTTTTGCTGGGACATGCTGGGAGTTGCAGTTTTGCAACATCTGGAGGCACCTTGGTTGAGAAATGCTGCTCTATAGGTACAACCCTACTACAAGCTGCTGATCACTGGGGATGTTAGATTGTGCCAAGTGGAAGTTGCCTCATTCAAACATTCAAAGTAAGAGTGATGGAAACAGACACTCACAGCACAGTGATCATGAGGGGTCCCACCAGCCAGACCCCACAATCTTAACATTTACAATTCTCAAAGTACATTTCTATGCAGAGGCCATTCACATCCTTTGTTTGTTTAGAGAAGCGGCCCCCTCTAATGTCTGGATTGCAGCACAGCTGTTAGGAGTGCACCGGCGGCACATTTAAGATCACTCCAATTATTTTGTGTGTATTATTCGGCTCATTGATCTTCAGCAGAATTACTTCACCTTTCATTGTAGTGCTTACAGGAGCAATGTTTCGCAATCAAACGCACCATCTTGTAAATTACTATGTATATGAGAAGACACCCTGGACATCTGTGACGGAGAGTGACTACAACCCTAATCATTTGTATTACTGCAATGCAATCAGTTACCTAGGAGATTCAAACTGCTCAAAAAAATAAAGGGAACACTTAAACAACACACTGTAACTCCAAGTCAATGACACTGAGAGGGAGTCTACAACCCACACAAGTGGCTCAGGTAGTGCAGCTCATCCAGGATGGCACATCAATGCAAGCTGTGGTAAGAAGGTTTGCTGTATCTGTCAGCGTAGTGTCCAGAGCATGGAGGCGCTACCAGGAGACAGGCCAGTACATCAGGAGACGTGGAGGAGGCCGTAGCAGGGCAACAACCCAGCAACAGGAACACTACCTCAACCTTTGTGAAAGGAGGAGCAGGAGGAGCACTGCCAGAGCCCTGCAAAATGACCTCCAGCAGGCCACAAATGTGCATGTGTCCACTCAAACGGTCAGAAACAGACTCCATAAGGGTGGTATGAGGGTCCGACGTCCACAGGTGGGGGTTATGCTTACAGACAAACACCGTACAGGATGTTTGACATTTGGCAGGGAATACCAAGATTTGCAAATTAGCCACTGGCACCCTGTGCTCTTC
The DNA here is from genome assembly GCF_029499605.1 of Hyla sarda. Classification (NCBI taxonomy): domain Eukaryota; kingdom Metazoa; phylum Chordata; class Amphibia; order Anura; family Hylidae; genus Hyla; species Hyla sarda. Next base: position 35,200,868 of record NC_079196.1, read on the forward strand.
ACAGATGAAAGCAGGTTCACACTGAGCACATGTGACAGACGTGATAGAGTCTGGAGATGCCATGGAGAATGTTCTGCTGCCTGCAACATCCTCCAACATGACCGGTGGGCCAGTAATGGTGTGCGTAGGCATATCTTTGGGGGGCCGAACAGCCCTCCATTTGCTTGCCAGAGGTAGCCTGACTGCCATTTGGTACCGAGATGAGATCCTCAGATCCCTTGTGAGACCATATGCTGGTGCGGTTGGCCCTGGGTTCCTCCTAATGCAAGACAATGCTAGACCTCATGTGGCTGGAGTGTGTCAGCAGTTCCTGCAAGAGGAAGGCATTGATGCTATGGACTGGCCCGCCCGTTCCCCAGACGCCACGTTGCACCACAGACTGTCCAGGAGTTGGCGGATGCTTTAGTCCAGGTCTGGGAGGACATCCCTCAGGACACCATCCACCACCTCATCAGGAGCATGCCCAGGTGTTGTAGGGAGGTCATACGGGCACGTGGAGGCCACACACACTACTGAGCCTCATTTTGACTTGTTTTAAGGACATTACATCAAAGTTGGATCAGCCTGTAGTGTGGTTTTCTACTTTGATTTTGAGTGTGACTCCATATCCAGACCTCCATGGGTTGATAAATTTGATTTCCATTGATCATTTTTGTGTGATTTTGTTGTTGGCACATATAATTATGTAAAGATGAAAGTATTTCATACAATTAGTTCATTCATTCAGATCTAGGATGTGTTATCTTAGTGTTCCCTTCATTTTTTTGAGCAGTGTGGTTATCTGGTAATTTTACACTAAATATATTACTTACATCTGTAGTTTGAGTTTAAAGGAGTTATCCACCATAAGGAAATTTTTGTACTTACCTGCCTGACCGTAATGGACATTCTTAGGAAAGATCCATGATTGTCTTGGGGCTAAATGGCTATGTTGTGAGATTACCATAATGCTGTGGCTTTCTTTTTGTGAAAAGTTTTTTTCCTGTTGGAGTTCCCTCCCCACAACTACAAGTCCCAGGATCTCTTGTTTGTAAGTGTGAGGTCACTTTTCTTCCTCCAACACATCAGTTATCCCACCCATTGCAGCACAGCTGAGCTCCCTTCAATGCGTGCTATGCGTTAAAAACTACAATTCCCTGCAGCCCTATAAGGAATGATCTCCCTCCCATCCAGTGGTCGCTCCACCCATTTAAGGAAATAGGTTCCCTTTCAACACCTGACTAGTGAGGTAATGTCTCAGGCTGTACTGCAACCTGGAAAAAAAACATTTGACATATTTCTAGGACAGTGCTTTTCAACCAAAGTGCCTCCAGCTGTTGCAAAACTACAACTCCCAGCATGCCCGGACAGCTGTTGGCATTTAACATGCCCAATCACACTGCTCTCTGGCAGATAATCTATCACCTGAGGTGTCTTGCAGTCAGCAGTCACCCCCTCCCCTTTATTCAGAGTACATGCATGATTAGCCAAGCCAAATGTGCATGTGTATGGGATTATGAAAAAGATATCTGTATGTTCTAAAATGTATGATTCGCTTTAGACTCACAAGTCAGTCTAATCAGCACAGAATATTGTTGTGAATCCACATTTTGGATATGTAAGTTAATAAGGAAGGGGTATGATTTTTCATGTATGAACCTGCATTTAGCTGACAGTCAGACATAGCAGATCAACGCCTGAAGAATCTGTGCCAGACAAGAAGCCAGCTCTATAGACAGCGGGAGACCTCTCTGTCAGCAGAAAGAACAGCGTCGTTGTCTCTTTACAACTTCGGTTGTCTGCCCTCTAAACCATCTCCACTACTGTAATGCAAAACACACAAAAAATCACCTGAAAGTGTAGGACCATGTTTTGTGAACCAACAGTAATATATATATATATATATATATATAATATACATATATAAAAAAGTATTTAGTCAGCCACCAATTGTGCAAGTTCTCCCACTTAAAAAGATGAGAGAGACCTGTAATTTTCATCATAGGTATACCTCAACCATGAGAGACATAATGAGAAAAAAATCCATAAAATCACATTGTCTGATTTTGAAACAGTTTATTTGCAAATTATGGTGGAAAATAGGTATTTGGTCACCTACAAACAAGCAAGATTTCTGGCTCTCACAGACCTGTAACTTCTTCTTTAAGAGTCTCCTCTGTCCTCCACTCATTACCTGTATTAATGGCTCCTGTTTGAACTTGTTATCAGTATAAAAGACACCTGTCCACAACCTCAAACAGTCACACGCCAAACTCCACTATGGCCAAGACCAAAGAGCTGTCGAAGGACACCAGAAACAAAATTGTAGACCTGCACCAGACTGGAAAGACTGAATCTGTAATAGGCAAGCAGCTTGATGGGAAGAAATCAACAGTGGGAGCAATTATTAGAAAATGGAAGACATACAAGACCACTTATAATCTCCCTCGATCTGGGGCTCCAAGAAAGATCTCACCGCGAGGTGTCAAAATTATCACAAGAACGGTGAGCAAAAATCTCAGAACCACACGGGTGGACCAAGTGAATGACCTTCAGAGAGCTGGGACCAAAGTAACAAAGGCTAACATCAGTAACACACTACGCCAGGGATTCAAATCATGCAGTGTGAGATGTGTCCCCTTTCTTAAGCCAGTACATGTCCGGGCCCATCTGAAGTTTGCTAGAGAGCATTTGGATGATCCAGAAGAGTATTGGGAGAATGTCATATGGTCAGATGAAACCAAAGTAGAACTTTTTGGTAAAAACTCAACTCGAAGTGTATGGAGGAGAAATAATGCTGAGTGGCATCCAAAGAACAACATACCTACTGTGAAGAATGGGGGATGGAAAAATCATGGTTTGGGGCTGTTTTTCTGCTACGGGACCAGGATGACTGATCCTTGTAAAGGAAAGAATTAACGGGGCCATGTATCGTGAGATTTTAAGTAAAAACCTCCTTCCATCAGCAAGGGCATTGAAGATGAAACGTGATTGGGTCTTTCAGCATGACAATGATCCCAAACACACCGCCTGGGCAACGAAGCAGTGGCTTTGTAAGAAGCATTTCAAGGTCCTAGAGTGGCCTAGCCAGTCTCCAGATCTCAACCTCATAGAAAACCTTTGGAGGGAGTTGATATGCTGAGCTGGATATTTTCCTTCTTCGTATACAGCTCCAGCATTGTCCATGCTGATCCGTGACGTGGCTGGTGTCCATAGGGGGTGAGCTGGTTTCACTTTGGTTTACTACATAACAAAGTAATGAGATGAACTTATGTTATTGACCAAATACTTATTTTCCACCATAATTTGCAAATCATTTTTTTCTCATTGTGTCTCTCATAGTTGAGGTATACTATGATGAACATTACAGGCCTCTATCATCTTTTTAAGTGGGAGAACTTGCACAATTGATGGCTGACTAGATACTTTTTTTGCTCCACTGTGTATATGTATATATATATATATATATATATATATATATATATATACATACACACACATTTTATATATACATATATATTTGTAAGGATTCCTCCTTGGGGATAGCTGTGGGATCGTCCTGGACACTGCCACGGGACAAGTTTCCTCTCAATAAATTGGCAGACAACATTTCATAATGCAAGTCTGGCACCTTGCCAGCTTTATTTATACAGGTTGCAGGAAAAAACAAACCTAACACAGGAACAAAATAAGATCCTGTACCGTCTGGTCACTGACTACACAGATCAGCATGCCCTGACTACTAGCTGGTGAGCTACCATCATCCAGTAAAACATGTGCCTCCTGCAACCTGTTACTCACAGTTCACACCAGTACTTGGACCAGTCTCAGCTCCGGCTGTGTGTTTCCTCAACAGGGCCCGTGTCCTCCCCTTCCAGCCAGCCTGCTGTTTCCTAGGGAGAGCCTTGATCACACTTAGTCTCTTCCTTATAAAGACCTCCCCTCTCTGCTGACTCATTAATTAGGCCCCAGGTGAAGGTTTCTCCAGAGTGAGCCTAGGAAATACACCCTTTCCTTGCCACTTTATCACATATCCCCCCCTTGCTCAGACCACCGGGAAAGAGCACTTGTATTTGAAAGGCAGAGTCCATCTGCCTTTTCTTCTTCTTGGACAACTTTTGTCCAACAGGCTCTAGAGTCCTTGATCTCTTTCTTCCGCACTCTCACCAGTCCCCAAGTACACGTCTCCAGGTCACCTTTGACCAACTCCCTGCCAGGGGTTCCACTCCGGTCATCCCTCTTCACCACCAGGTTTTTCACCCTCTCTCTTGAAACTAATTAGGGAGAAGACAGATGCTCTCAACCTTGGTCTTCTTCTGTCCTCGACTTGCCGGACCTCTGCTGTTACGTTAGGTCTAGGCTCTGCTTCAGATAATTTTTTGGCCTCAGTGACTTCACTAACCACCGTCCTTATCTCTGTAGCTTCCCACATGGTTTCTCCTCCGTCACAGCCTCAGAGGACTTCCCACACGGTTTCATCTCAGTCCTAGCTTCAGAGGATTTCCCACCTTGTTTCACTTCAGTCTTAGCTTCAGAGGACTTCTCACATGGCTTCACCTCAGTCTCAGCTTCAGAGGACTTCATTACTTTTAGAGAAAGCATCCCTATATCCAGTAGCTTTTGCCTCAGAATCCTTTCTTTATCCAATTCCACAATAGCTTTGTCTCTGCTCTCTGTTAGGACCTTCATGTCCTCTTCAATCTTAAAATATTCTCGCTGCTTATTCTTGAGCTTAAAAGAGTTTATCTTCTCACTGTCCAGCACCTCTGTCAAGTCCCTGACAGTATCTTCCAAAGTTAGCAATTGTTCTCTCAACTGCTCATTGTTCGCCAGTAGGGCCTCTTGTTCGTAGAGTTGCGTTCCCAGCAAATCCAGGACAGCATCGTGAGACCTACTGCACGTTTCAATCTGCGCCTCCAGGCTCTGCACTTTATGACACATCTTCACTTTCTCTCTCTCCAGCTCTTCCATGGTTACCAGCCTAGCCTTGTGGTCACACCGTAGAGCCTGATATGCACCATGTAGAAGACTAATTTCTTCAGCCTGGAAGGAGATCTGCTTGGCCAGACTCTCCAATTCATTCTTCTTGCTGGTCACCAGACTCTGGGAGCAGGACAGTTCATCCTGCAGAGCCACAAACTCACTTTTGTGGTGCTCCATTACTTTTTCCAATTGAAGCTTCGCTTCCTGCTCTTTCTTAAAGTCTGCAAGCATTTTGTCCCTCTCCTCTGTCAAGCGCTGTACCTCTTCTTCTTTTTCCGTCATCTTCACAGAAACCATCTGCAGGGTTTCTTCCAGATTCTGGATCTGCTCCAGTTTCTTTCCAAGTCCAGCTCGTTTTTTCTGAGACTTTTTACTCACAACGGTCTCCTTACCCACTTGAGACATTCTCTTGTCCTCTGTCAGACACTCGACCTGACTCTTCTCAATCTCTAGATGAAGTCTCCCCCTTTTTCGGGGTTGGGCCACTTGGGTTTCCGGGTGATTCCCGAACAGTTCCTCTGAACTGTCTCTCGGCTTTTTGGCAGACTTTTCTTTGGCCTTGACACAGTCTCTCCGTGGCCTGGCAGAAATGACTAGGGCTCCTGGGTCTGCAACAATATCTGGTTCAGCGGTTTGACCTTCCTGGTTACGACCCCTCTCTGGTCCAGATGCCACATCTCCTTCACTTAGGACTCTGTCTGTGTCTGTAAGTGCAGCACCCAGCTCCACCTGTACTCTCTTCCATAGTTTTGGTTTTTCCACATCCATCTCCATAGCTTATTTTCGAGTCACCTTTTTAACTTGACTCGCACACTCCCACCTGACATATACCTAGGGTCTTCTGACACTCCCTGTCCTCAGCCTCTGCTGAGTTACTTTCTCCTGCTGTGTGGTGCAAGTCAAGTGTTGTGAGCCTATCAGGTGTTCCTTCTCTAGTCACCCAACAATCTTCCCATAACTGTTAAATAAACAGAAAATCCTTCCCCAGTACTACATCATACTCCAAGGATGGCTCTATTGCAACCTTATGACCTATAGTACCATAGCGAGTAGAAATACATACATTAACCGTTTTATAACCCCAAATACCGGCTTGCATAGACAGTATAGCGGGGTCTGACTTTCTGCAGCTGGTCTTTACCAGACTTACACATCTAGGTTCTAACAAAACCATCATCTTTTTACCTTCTATTGCAAGCTCACACAGGTTTTCTTTTGTCCTGTCAGGGGTGGCAACAGTACTCTTTACATCTGAACACATCAACATAAGTTTTTCAAAAAAAACATTTTCAGCCTGCATGAGTTCACCATTTACAGCACCATTCACACAGTCCAGTAGAGACACCTCAGTCTTCACTAATTCCGGAACCTTTGTGTGCAGATTCTCTGGTGCACTCTCGGCATCCCACAACTGCCAGAAATACGGAAAGTCTCTGCCCAGTACAATTTCCACTGTAAGTTCGGCACACACCTCCATCATATGGTTCACTGTCCCAAAACATGTGTCAAAGTTAATTTGAATAGTCTTAATGGGCTCCGGTCGGAACTTCACAAATGGAATTACATCAGGCATAATTCGAGACACAGTCTGATAACAATCCAAGTCCACTTGCAGTGGGATTCCACCCACTCACAGGCCCTCTTCTCCTAGCGACGACCGGTTGTGGTCCACGTCGGTTGCTCCCAGCAATGGCCTGCCGATGTCGACCCATTTCCAGAACGTGATCTGTTGCCTGTCACGAACCCACAGGACTGGTAGTGGATCCTCTAGACCAGAGAGGCGATGGCACGGTCTGTACCAGGGGAATGGAGTCTAAGGGACTACTGGTCTTCACCAGGGCCCGCCGCAAAGCGGGATGGACTTGCTGCGGCAGGTAGCTCCCAGGTCGTTCCCCCAATAGCGGCTCGACCTCTCTGGCAGCTGATATGGCGAAGTACACAGGGAGCAGGCAAAGGCGTAGTCGGCCGTAGCAAAGGTCAGGGCTGGCGGCAAGGGTTCACAGGCGAGTAGATGGTAGCAACGGGTTCGGCAACAGGCAAGGAAATACAGGCTACAAGGAACGCTTTCTCAGAGGCACAAGGCACAAAGATCCGGCAAGGGCAGGAAGGGGCAGGCAACTTTTATATGGAAGGAGCAGGGGTCATTAGCCAGCGCACCAATCAATGGTGCGCTGGTCCTTTAAATTTACTGAAGGTGGCGCGCGCACGCCCTAGAGAGCGGGGCCGCGCGCGCCTGGAAGCAGAGAGTGTCGGCGCAGGGAACGAGGCGCCAGGTAAGGTAGACTGGGACGCGGCGCGCAAGCGGGGACCAGCCGCCACGGCAGTCGCATCCCCGACACAAGGGATCCCGTGCTCCCGGTCAGTGTGTCTGAGCGGGAGGCACCGGGATCCCGAGGAGAGGGGACGAGGAAGCGGGTGCTCCGGTCCGGAGGCGGGGAACGGAGCGCTCACTGTGACAGTACCCTCCCCCCTTAGGTCTCCCCCTCTTTTTGGTACCCAGAAAACTAAGGATGAGGCTGCGGTCCAAGATATTCTCCTCAGGCTCCCAGGATCTCTCCTCAGGACCGCAACCCTCCCAATCAACCCAAAAAAATCTTTTCCCCGGGAGACCTTGGTCGCCAAGATCTCCTTGACTGAGAATATATCAGAGGTGCCGGCGACCGGGGTGGGAGAAAAAAGCTTGGGAGAAAAGCAGTTAAAGACAGCAGGTTTAAGAAGGGAGACATGGAAAGAGTTATGGATTCAGAGGGAGGGAGGAAGATGAAGTTTATAAGAGACTTGATTGATACGACTCTTGATTTTATAGGGCCCCAAGTAACGAGGACCCAATTTGTAACTCGGGACCCTAAATCGGATGTACATAGAGGAAAGCCATACTTTGTCACCCGGGTGGAAATCCGGAGGAGCCCTGCGTCTCTTGTCCGCTTGAAGTTTCATATAGGAGGAAGCCTTGAGGAGAGCAGCGTGAGTCTCTCGCCAGATGGTGGAAAAATCCAGTACCAGAGTGTCAACGGCATATAGTCTTTGAACCTGAAGAAGGAGTAGTTCAGACTCCGAAAGCGCTTGTTATGGACTAAATAAATACAACATTGACATCCTATACAACCGAATAGTGCGTTTGTTAGCACTTAAGGGGAACTCTTGGGCAAATTGGAGGCTTTTTTTTCACTTTTTCTCTGTCAGGCACAGAAGAAGGAGTGGGATACCATGGCAGAGATGGAAGAGGATGACGGTCAAGAACTACAAAGAAAGGAGACTTGTTGGAAGCAGAAGGTTGTTTGTAGTTATAGGAAAACTCCGCCCAGGGAAGTAGATCCGCCCAATCGTCATGGCGTGAGGATACAAAGTGACGCAGATAGTTCCCCAAAATTTGGTTCACCCGTTCCACTTGGCCGTTCGACTGTGGATGGTATGAAGAGGAAAAATCCAACTTGATCCCGAGCTGACCACATAGGGCTCTCCAGAATTTGGAGACAAACTGCACTCCACTATCTGAGTCAATATGTTTGGGTAGGCCATGGAGGCGGAAGATGTGTTGAAAGAACTGTTTGGCCAACTCGGGTGCAGTGGGAAGGCCGGGCAGGGGCACAAAGTGAGCCATCTTGGAGAAGCGGTCTACGACGACCCAAATAACGGAGTTGCCATGGGAGGAGGGAAGATCTGTAACAAAGTCCATGGCGATATGAGACCAGGGAATTTCTGGAACAGGTAGAGGTAAGAGGAGGCCTGCAGATCTCAGGCGCAAACCATACAGGCTTGGACGAAATCCGAGACATCTTTTTCAAGAGAAGGCCACCAGTACATTTGGGAGATTAGTTGGAGAGATTTTTGCACCCCAGGATGACCAGCGAAATGAGAAGCGTGGCCCCACTTGAGAATTTGCACCCGGTGACGTGGAGATACGTAGGATTTGCCAGGAGGAAGATGGCTCAGGTCCACAGGAGCGACGGCAATAAGACGTTCTGGAGGGATAATATGTGGAGGTGTTAACTCGTCGCCCACCACATCAGAAGAGTGAGACAGAGCGTCTGCCCTAATGTTCTTAGAAGCCGGACGGAAATGGATCTCAAAATTAAAACGGGCGAAGAACAAAGACCAGCGAGTCTTACGAGGATTTAGTCTCTGAGCAGACTGGAGGTAAGCCAGGTTCTTGTGATCCGTAAAGATATTCACAGGATGAGTGGCTCCCTCGAGAAGATGTCTCCATTCCTCCAGCGCTAATTTAATAGCCAGCAGTTCTCTGTCCCCTAAGGAATAATTTCTCTCCGCGGGAGAGAATGTCTTCGAAAAGAAGCCACAAGTTAAGGTCTTGCCCCTGGGAGATTTCTGTGTGAGCACAGCTCCGGCTCCCACCAAGGAGGCATTCACTTCGAGAGAGAAGGGCTTGGTGGAATCAGGTCTAGAGAGAAAGCCACAATAGGGGACACCAAAGTGGAATAATGAGGGATGAATTGCCTGTAGTAATTGGCGAAGCCCAAAAATCTTTGTATGGCTCGGAGTCCAGAGGGGCGTGGCCAATTCAGAACCGCCGAGAGCTTGGCGGGGTCCATTTGAAGTCCTCGAGCAGAGATAATGTAACCCAGGAAAGGCAAGGAGTACTGCTCAAAAAGACATTTTTCGATCTTGACGTATAGGCGAATTCTCCTCAGACGAGAGAGTACTTGTCGCACATGGACCAGGTGTTGGTCCAAATTGGAGGAGAAGACAAGGATGTCATCCAAGTATACGACCACACAGGAGTAGAGTAAGTCCCTGAAGATATCATTAACGAATTCCTGGAAGACGGCTGGTGCGTTACAGAGGCCGAAAGGCAACACCAGGTACTCAAAATGGCCGTCTCTTGTGTTAAAGGCGGTCTTCCACTCGTCGCCCTTGCGGATACGGACCAAATTATAGGCCCCTCAAAGATCCAATTTGGTGAAAATCTTTGCCCCTCGGAGACGATCAAATAACTCAGAGATTAGGGCAGAGGGTAACAGTTCTTGATGCTAATTTTATTGAGTCCTCTGTAGTCAATGCAGGGGCGGAGAGAGCCGTCCTTTTTGGTCACAAAGAAGAAACCAGCCCCAGCAGGAGAAGAAGACTTCCTTATGAATCCTCTCTGTAGGTTCTCACGAATATAATCGGATATGGCAAGCGTCTCAGGAGGTGAGAGAGGATAAATTCTACCCCGGAGTGGAGTAGAACCCAGCATTAGTTCGATCGGACAATCATAGGATCTGTGAGGAGGAAGGACCTCGGATTGTTTTTTGCAGAAGGTATCCGCAAAGGAATGGTATGGCTTAGGCAGTCCAGGAGGCGGAGCAACTTGTGGGACCTGTTTGACAGGAGCAGGCTTGAGACACCGGTCCGAACAGGAGGGACCCCAACGCAGGATCTCACCGGTGGACCAGTTCAGGACAGGACTATGACGTTGTAGCCACGGCAGACCCAGGAGGAGTTCGGAAGAGCAGAAGGGAAGGACAAGGAACTCTAGAGTCTCTGAGTGAAAAATTCCAATATCCATCTGCAGTGGTAGGGGAAGGAACTGCACAGTGGCAGAGAGTCTCTCACCGTTAACCATAGAAATGAAGAGCAGCTTAGTTAGACGGGTATCCGGAATGCGGTACTTGTCGACCAAGGAGGCATGAATGAAGTTGCCAGCTGAACCGGAATCCAAAAAGGCTGCGGCGGAGAAGAAGGACTTGGAAGGGAGGAACAACTGCATGGATATGATGAGACGTGGAGAGGAGGAATCCACACCTAGCAATGCCTCTCCCACGTTTACTAGGTGCGAGCATTTCCCGAACGCGGTGGACGGAGAGGACAGTCTCGTAGGAAGTGCTCAGTACTGGCGCAGTACAGACATAAGTTCTCGCCTCTGCGACGGCTTTGTTCTTGCGGAGTCAGGCGTGACCGGTCCACCTGCATGGCTTCCATGGCGGGAGGCCCAGAAAGAGGTTGAGGTGGACGCTGAAAAACGGGAGCCAGACGAGGGTAGCATCTAGGTTGAGCCTTTCCCTTTTCAAGAAGGAGTTCCTCTTGTCTCTCGGTGAAACACTTGTCGATTCTAGTGGCCAGCAAGATGAGGTCACTAATGGTGGAAGGTAGCTCACGTGCAGCCAGAACATCCTTTATTTCACTGTTAAGTCATTGTTCCAGTTCAATACGGAGGCTAAGGTGCGAAACTGAATGGCATAGTCACCCACGGTAGAGCGTCCTTGGGTCAAGTTTAGTAAGGCAGTCTCTGCGGAGGTAACCCGGGCGGGTTCCACGAAAACATTCCGAAACTCTTGGCAGAAGCTCTGGATGGAAGAGGTGGCTGGATCAGCGCGGTCCCATAGCGGTGTAGCCCAGGCCAGGGCCTTCCCGGAGAGCAAACTGAGGATAAAGGCTACCTTGGCTCGCTCAGAAGGAAATTGGTCAGACAGTAGCTCGAGGTGGAGAGAGCACTGTGACAGGAACCCTCGGCACAGCTTAGGATCTCCATCATACTTGTCTGACAGAGACAGACGGATTCTGGAACCGGAGGCAACTGCAGGTGGAGGAGATGCAGCAGATGCAGATGGAGGAGCTGGCTGTTGCTGAGAAGGCAGGAGCTGCTGCAACATGGCGGTTAACTGGGCCAGCTGCTGACCTTGCTGGGCCACAATGGAGGTGACGTCCGCTAGGCTTGGCAAAGGAACACCAGCGGGATCCATGGCCGGATCTTACTGTTACGCCGAGCGCTCCGGGTCCCCGCTCCTCCCCGGAGCGCTCGCTACACTCTCCCCGCTGCAGCGCTCCGGTCAGATCCACTGACCCGGGGCGCTGCGATTCCGCTTCCAGCCGGGATGCGATTCGCGATGCGGGTAGCGCCCGCTCGCGATGCGCACCCCGGCTCCCGTACCTGACTCGCTCTCCCTCGGTCCTGTCCCGGCGCGCGCGGCCCCGCTCCCTAGGGCGCGCGCGCGCCGGGTCTTTGCGATTTAAAGGGCCACTGCGCCGCTGATTGGCGCAGTGATTCCAATTAGTGTCTTCACCTGTGCACTTCCCTATATCACCTCACTTCCCCTGCACTTCCTTGCCGGATCTTGTTGCCATTGTGCCAGTGAAAGCGTTTCCTTGTGTGTTCCTAGCCTGTGTTCCAGACCTCCTGCCGTTGCCCCTGACTACGATCCTTGCTGCCTGCCCCGACCTTCTGCTACGTCCGACCTTGCTTCTGTCTACTCCCTTGTACCGCGCCTATCTTCAGCAGCCAGAGAGGTGAGCCGTTGCTAGTGGATACGACCTGGTCACTACCGCCGCAGCAAGACCATCCCGCTTTGCGGCGGGCTCTGGTGAAAACCAGTAGTGACTTAGAACCGATCCACTAGCACGGTCCACGCCAATCCCTCTCTGGCACAGAGGATCCACTACCTGCCAGCCGGCATCGTGACACTTACTGTCACGAACCGGCAGGACTGGTAGTGGATCCTCTAGACCAGAGTGGCGATGGCACGGGCCGTACCAGGGGAACGGAGTCTAAAGGACTACTGGTCTTCACCAGGGCCCGCTGCAAAGCGGGATGGACTTGCTGCGGCAGGTAGCCCCCAGGTCGTTCCCCCAATAGCGGCTCGACCTCTCTGGCAGCTGATATGGCTAAGTACACAGGGAGCAGGCAAAGGCGTAGTCGGACGTAGCAAAGGTCAGGGCTGGAGGCAAGGGTTAACAGGCGAGTAGACGGTAGCAATGGGTTCGGCAACAGGCTAGGAAATACAGACTACAAGGAACGCTTTCTCAGAGGCACAAAGATCCGGCAAGGGCAGGAAGGGGCAGGCAACTTTTATATGGAAGGAGCAGGGGTCATTAGCCAGCGCACCAATCAATGGTGCGCTGGCCCTTTAAATTTACTGAAGAGAGCGGGGCCACAAGCGCCGGGAAGCAGAGAGTGTCAGCGCAGGGAACGAGGCGCCAGGTAAGGTAGACTGGGACGCTGCGCGTGAGTGGGGACCAGCCGCCGCGGCAGCCGCGGCCCCAACAAAAGGGATCCCATGTTCCCGGTCAGTTTGTCTGAGCGGGAGGCACCGGGATCCCGAGGAGAGGGGACGAGGAAGCGGGCGCTCCTAGCAATGACTTGACTGCAACTCGTCCGTTGATTGCCCTTAGCAACGTGATGCCTGCATCCTCCACCAAATGTAAATATTCCTCCATGGGGATAGCTCTGGGATCGTCCTGGACACTGCCACGGGACTCGTTTCCTCTCAATAAATCGGCAGACAACAGTTCATAATGCAAGTCTGGCACATTGCCAGCTTTATTTATACAGGTTGCAGGAAAAAAAAAAAAAACTAATACAGGAACAAAACAAAATCCTATACCGTCAGGTCACTCACCACACAGATCAGCATTCCCTGACTACTAACTGGTGAGCTACCATCAGCCAGTAAAACATGTGCCTCCTGCAACCTGTTACTCACAGTTCACACCAGTACTTGGTCCAGTCTCAGTTCTGGCTGTGTGTTTCTTCAACAGGGCCCGTGTCTCCCCCTTAATTATTCCTTTATGTCAGGGGTCAAGCTATAGGCTCATAGACCCTTGTGCAGATGCTTAGTTTGCCTCCCTGGTGGCCTATCGGTGTAAAAATGTGATGGTAATATTTTTGGTTGCGGAGCATATGTATATGGCTTCTCCACTTCCGCTCTGTAATCCCCTTTTCTCTGTTTTCATGCTAGGACAGGAGTGAGCACAGTTGAGTGCTAGTCCCGCCCTTACTTCCTGGACTTTGTCCCATCCTGTGCTATCAGCTTGGAGAAAGATGATGCTGCAGCCGGACAGGATTATGTTCTGGATAGTATGGGGACCCCTAGTGGTTTTTTCTTCTTTTTTTTTTTTTGCTATGGGCAACTCAGCAACTTTTGCTCTGGACAGGTTCTGATAAATCTACCCCTGTATGCTATAATGCCTAGAGCAAACAAAATCTAATACCACTACTATAGTTTAGTCCAGTGTTTCAAAACCATCGTTCCTCCAGCTGTTGCAAAACTACAACTCTCAGCGTGCCCGGACAGCCTTCGGCTGTCCGGGCATGCTGGAAGTTGTAGTTTTGCATCAGCTGGAGAAACACGGGTTGGGAAACACTGGCATAGAGTTACACACAAAGGTTATATACAGCTGCGTCCTCTATAGGAGCTGTAATAGCTTTCATTACCGGCTGTCTACAGGCATCTCAGATAACTCTAATCTAATAATCGGGAAAAACGTACATTCGTTTTGCAGAATTATTGCCAACTCCGCAATCCGGTGATCAAGGAGATGCATATGATTTGGGAAAATACGCTGATGATAAAAACCAATTGTCCATAGAGATCCATCATCCAATGCCGTCCATTGACTTGTATATACAAGGGCTCGGTAACCAATGCACAGTCTAATAAACCCCGTAATGGCGTGATGTATGAAGGAATGAATCAGGAATGTAAAGCCGAGCGCGGTGAGAGGACGAGATTAATAGAATTTTATGTGTCGCTGAGAAAAAAGCTGCAATTCAACGAAAATATTTCTTCATACATTATGTGAGTTACTTGCTGAGATTGTGATTTAATAGACGAAGAACTGGAGGAGTAACAAATAGTTTACGGCGAGAGCTGCAGTTTTCTCTGCACATAAGGCTGTGTACTTGTTTCTATATCAGGGTAACACTAGGGGGCACTGTAGTTAAAGATACCCTCATGCCCTGGGGCTTCATGGGTGAAAAGGCCCTTCTGTTTCATGGTCGGTAGAAGCCCATGACCTTCAAGTGACTTATAGTAGTGATTAGTTGTTTGGGTGTGTGCTGGGTTAGTGAAATAATACTGTTATTCAGCATGACATGCAAATCAGAGGCATCGCTATTAGAATCACTGTCTCAGAACAGCACAATGACAGAGCCTGAAGGTGGCATCAGTATGAAGAGACCATATAGTCGCTGAAAGACACAGCGTGCGGGTGGCGGCAGTATGAGGAGACCATTTAGTGGCTGAATGACACAGCGTGGGGGTGGCGACAGCATAAGGAGACCATATAGTGGCAGAATGACACAGCCTGGAGTAGGCGGCAGCATGAGGAAACCACTTAGTGGCTGAATGACACAGCCTGGAATTTGCGGCAGCAAGAGGAGAAAATATAGTGGCTGAATGACAGTCTGGAGGTGGCGGAAGCATGAGGAGACCATATAGTGGCTGAATGACACAGCGTGGAGGTAGCAGCAGCATGAGGAGAACATATAGTAGCTGAATAAGACCACTTGGAGGTGGCAGCAGCATGAGGAGAACATATGGTGGCAGAATAAGACAGCCTGGAGCTGGCATCAGCATGAGGAGAACATATGGTGGCAGAATGAGAGAGTCTGGAGATGGCATCAGCATGATGTGAATATATGGTGGCAGAATGAGACAGCCTGGAGGCGGCATCAGCACGAGAACTTATGGTGGCAGAATGAGACAGCCTGGAGGTGGCAGCATCATCATCGGGAGTCCTGAAAGTGACCCGGTGACAGAGTGGTGCAGTGGGTGGCAATGCCAGTACCCGGTGACGAAGGTGGGGGAAAAAAGGAGAACTTGGCATCAGATGTGTGGCATCAGGCACTGACCTTATTCAGAACCACACCAGCGAAGGCACTTTGTGTGTTCCAAAACGCGTTGTCCGCTTTTTTGCAAAATAAACAAGTTTGTCCTGTGCTGGCCTGAGTCTCTCTGTTCTCTCTGTCAAGGTATGCCACCACCTGCTGGTTCAGGTCCTTCTCCAGGTCTACCTGCTGCTGATGAGTTGCTTCACTATGCGGATGAAGAAAGCTACTCATCAGCGACTGTAGACTCAGGCTGCTGCTGATAGAGCTGGTACTGCTCCTGCCACCCCACCACTCCCCAGCAGCCATGGCAGTAGAAGGTGAGCGCAGAGGGCCCCCGAGTCAGACCTGCAAGAGGATGGACGATGGCACAGAGAGGCATCGGCTAACTGACTACATAGGTAGTCTCTGTAGTACCTCACCCACCTCTCAGTGGCTGTAAAAAAGGCCCCCATTTTGTGCCGGTAGCAAGTGTCCAATAAGGTGGAGAGCCAGAAGTCATCCTGCTGCCAAATGGTGACGATTCAGCTGTCACTACGCAAGCAAGTGAGCATGCATCGTGCTATTTGTGCAAGTGACTCAGAGGGATTCGCTGCCTCCATCTCCACTGCATACTGCCACGGTGTGCCTGGGTCCTCTGTCTCGCCTTCCTCATAACCCTCTAGCTCCTCGAGTTGCTCCTGCTCCTCCTCTCCTGTCAGATGACTAGAAAAACTGTCCATCTCGCATAACCTAAACTGTGCTTTACTGTGCCCCTCCCCCCTCCTCCAGTTCAGGCCCCACAGGGCTCTAGTGCCCTGACCAGCCATCGTTTCCAACACATGTTATTGTAGATGAAGCAGTGGAATGACGTTGTACATCCCGTAATCCTGGTGACTGATTAATAATGTGGCTTCCTCAAAGGGCCTGAGCAAACCGCAGGTGTCACTTATGAACTGCCACTGGTTGACATTGAAGTTACACATCCACTTGAATGATCAAGAAATTGGTGATGGCTTTTCTCTGTTCATATAGTCGGTCCAACATATGGAGGGTGGAATTCCAACGTGTGGAAACGTTACAAATCAGACTATGTTGGGGGATACCGTTCTGACGCTGCATCTCAAGGAGGTTGTGCTTTGCGTTGTACGAGTGGCTGATCTGCAGATGCAAAGTTTCCTTCCCATTCTTAGGATTTGTTGCAGATGGGGTGAACACTTCAGGAACCGCTTGACAACCAAATTGAACACATGTGCCATGCAGGACGCATGGCTCAGGCTTCCCAGTCGCAGCGAAGACAAGATGTTCTTCCCGATGTCGGTCACCATGGTTCCCATTTCCAGTTTTCGTGGAGTAAGCCTTGATTCGATTTCTCCATGAATGACTTTTAGCAGTTCCTCTCCTGTGTGACTCCGTACACCAAGGGAAACCATGTGAAGAACAGCGTGACACCACCAAGCCCTGTACACATGGTATGCTGGAGGGGCACTGAGACTTTTCCGTGCAGTAGAGGCTGAGGACATGGTGGAGGATGAGGAGGCGGAGTCGCACACTGTCACAGGACCAACGGCCTAAGAGCGTGGGGGCATAAGCGGCTTGACCTGTCCAAGTTGCTCTTGTGGCTGTGCAGAAACCACATTCACCCAGTGGGCCGTAAAATACATGTATTGTCCCTGACCGTAGTTACAGCTCCACACGCCGGTGCTGCCGTGCACTTTGGTACACACCCACAGGTTCAAGGACTGGCCCACCTTCTCTTCCACAAAATTGTGCAGGGCTGGTACTGCCTTATTCGCAAAGAAATAACGGCTTAGGATTCACCACCTCGGCATGGCACAAGCCATCAGTTCTCTGAAAGGTGCAAAGTCCACCACTTGAAGAGGGAGGGACTGCAGCACCAGCAACTTGGACAGGAGCACATTCAGCTTCTGCGACATTGGATGAGTGGGTGTATACTGTTGTCTCTTAGACATGGCTTCGCCGATGGATTGCTGGTGGAATGACTGACTCAAAGTAGGGGGAGCAGGAGCATTTGGAGCAACAGAAGATGGGTATGACACACAGCTCCCTTCGGCTGTGGTGGTGGAGCCTTGGCTGGCTGAAACAGGAAGCGGTGTGCCACTGGGTGATGCAGCAGGCTTGACCACCACATCGGAGCCACGGTTCTCCTAGGTGGCTTTTTTGGGGACGCTGCATATGTTGACACTGGGCTTTGGTGCCAACCCTGGGACCCTGGCCATGCTTCCCCTTCTGCCGGCACATCTTGCATGTGGCCAGGTTAACCTCCTCCGGATGCCTGATGAAAAACTGCCACACCGCCGAGTAGCTGATTTTCCCATCAACAGTCCACACCGATTGACTGCTACTGCCGCCGACTCCAGGAACCCCTGTTCCTCTACCTCCAGGGAAGGTAGGCTGCCGTGAAGCACGTGGTCTACCCCAGGCACGTTTGGCTCCATACTTTCCACTTCTGCCACCATGCTGACTGCCACCTTGCTGGCTCAGCTGCTACCTCATAAGCAACCTGCAACCCTCTGCTCCTGATGATGATGAAGCCCCTTCTGCACCCAGCTCCCAAGTGCGATCGGCTTCATCATCATCGAGTTGTGTCTGCACATCACTGATGTCCTCCTCAGGTTCCTCAACAGTATCTGCTTTAGGAGCCTGAACGCTCGCAACACCACCTCCCACGCCACTCTCCTCATCACTACTTGCCTGCCTAGTGGAGGAAGCGGGGGATGTCTCCTCCACTTCTTGGCTGGGCAGTAGCTGCTGACTGTCCACTAGTAGATCGTCCTCACTAAATAGTGGAGATGAACCCACAGCATAAGATACTTCTTTATCGGAGGGAACAGCATAGGGCAGTGGCAATGGGAGGACAGGGACTGCTCCCGGGCCATGCCAACTGAGGGTTGTGTCTGAGGAACCAACTGACTGTTGACTGGGGGTGTCAGATGACACTTGTGATGAAGTGGATGACCATGTTAACCGATGACCGCAGAGGGGTTGCTTGTCGAGACGTGACCGCTAGCTGATACCGGAAGCTCAGGCCTCTCGCTGCGACTCCTGCTGCCACTCGCCCCTAGTCTGCTGCAACCTCTGCCTGGTGAATTTAGGCCTCTGCCACTCCTCTGTGCACATCCTGGCACTTCTCTGCCTGACAAACTTAGTGCGTATATGAGGGGAGGACAATGCGCTCCACTACGCTTAAAACAGTATTTGTCTACAAAACCAGCAGGTGTGTACTTTTGGCTGGCCTTTCACAATATCTAGGGGTTTAAGACTTTAACAGGAACAAAATAGTACATCACGTAGATGTACGTATGTTGTATGCACTTATGAGGGGAGGACAATGAGCTCCAGTATGCTTAAAACAGTATTTGTGTACAACACCAGCCGGTGTGTACTTTGGCTGGCCTTTCACAGTATCTAGGCCCTTAAGACTTTAACAGGAACCAAATAGTACACCACTTAGAAGTATGTGTGTGGTATGCACCTATGAAGGGAGAACAATGCGCTCCAGTACGCGTAAAACAGTATTTGTGTACAACACCAGCAGTACACACCAGTGCTGCAGCACACAGTCGCTATGTACTACACCCAAAGTGGCACTTTCTCTCTCAATCTCACTCCCTTCCCTATCAGTGCTTCTAGGCTGGATTTGGACTTGAGGGGAATCGCTGATGTAAAAAAGCTTTTCTGTGCAACACACTGCTTTCTGTCCCTCTCTCTGTGCAACAGAACGCTAATGGGACTAAAAGGTGAATCACTGCTGGTAAAATGCTTTTCTGTGCAACACACAGTGATGTCTGTCCCCCTCTCTCCCTGCAAGATGTAGAAAAACAAGCGCTCCAAAGGTTAATATTGTTAAGTTAAGTGTGAGGTAAAAAACTAATGACTGCTCACCCTGGGTGGTGATGTAGCTTCATACACAATGATGATAGCATACAAATAGTAGGTCGCCTGCTGCCCTCCGGTCACTGGTATGTGCAATGGACATGGATGGCTTCGAGGAGAGACCTGGCTCAAACGGCGCTGACCGACCACGACCTGTGGTCGGTCAGCGCCGTTTGAGCCGAGTCCCTTCTTGAATCCATCGATGTCTCTCCGTAAAATGGCTGCAAATAGGGTTGTGACATCACAGTGGTGGCTGTCTTCTGATAGGCTGCATGCTGCATGTGATTCTGGGTCATTCTGCCTACCCTTGTTCCCGCCTTCCCAAGATTTCTTGCCCCATGTCCTGACATGTGGAGCCGCCATTTTAGATGCCCTGGAGCCAGGATCACACTAAATGGAGCTTAATGAAGCTATTCATGCAATCGAATCGCAGCGATATTCGCATTTGTTTGCGAACCAGATTTTTCCCGAAATTTGTAACAAATTCGGATTTGTCAGATTTGATTCGCTCATCCCTATTCCTCAATAATAATAAAAAAAAGTTTGAATTTGGAATTAACTGTTCTATGTTGCTCTTAAATGGGCACTGTTAAATTATTAAACATTTTTATATATGTTGTACATCTTGACAAAACATTAACCTTTCTAATATACTTCATAATAAATTTGATCTCCTTATTATAGAAATCATGGTTTAGAAAAAAAAAAAAAAAGGCCATTAGGGGTCCCCATAACGTCCAGTGAATAATCCTGTCTGGCTGCAACATCATCTTTGTCTTAGCTGAAGCACAGGCTGGGACAAAGTCCAGTAAGTGAGGGCAGGACTAGCTCTCCTCTGTGCTCACTTCTGTCCTATCAGAATGCAGCATGAAAACAGAGAGGAGGGGGTTGCAGAGCAGCCTTCAGTAATTGGATGAAGAGACCCAGCACAGCAGACCCAGGAGGGAGTGAATTGTAAATATAAAGTATTTCACTAACGATTAGTAGAGGGTCCCTATGAAACTACAAAAACTGCTCATATGGTATGTGCACCCCAACAAATTTTATCAAAATTTTTTTTTTATATATATATATATATTTTTAAAGGCTCTCAGCGCACTTTTTGATCAAAATGTGTCCCCCATCCGCCACGTGGAGGCAGCCATTTTCGGATGGTAAAATGTGCCGCTGCAATTTTTGTGTTTGTATACTTTGCATTTGCCACAGCAGCATGCATTCGTATATCATGTAGTTGTGCTGGCTATTTGTGTTTTTTGTTATGTGCAATCCAACCCCATGTAATTGTTACCGAAAAACGTACTGTGTAGAAACGGAAACCCCCAAAATTTACAAAATGGCGTTTTTTTCTTAAATTTTTTCTTACAATGATTTTTTTTCCGTTTCGCTGTAGATTTTTGGGTAAAATGAATGATGTCTTTACAAAGTAGAATTGGCGGCTCAAAAAATAAGCCATCATGTGGATTTTTAGGTGCAAAATTGAGAGGGTTATGATTTTTAAAAGGTAAGGAGGAAAAAACGAAAGTGCAAAAACTGAAAAAAACGCTTGGTCCATAAGGGGTTAAGATGATCATGGACTCTGCTCCAAACTAAAAAACAAACAAACACTGATATATAATGTCGTTTATTAGAAAATACTTTAAAAATAAAAGTATTAAATAAAAAAATTAAATATAAAAAAAAATGTTGAATAACTTAAAGACTTTAGACTATAGGTTGAAAAGCTCGCACTTTAAGCTTGCATAACCATTTCCTTTTGTACACTGTTTTAGTGAGGACTGTTCTGCGCGACGGAGTGCTGCGCTAGACAAGAAAGCAGCTTTAAAGCAGCAGGGGTTCCCCCTGACAGCTGAGAGAACAGCAGTGTTACTTCATCACCAGTATAATCTTACTTGTCCATATCACTCCATAGCTTTAAAACATCCTTAGTCTTCTTCTTTTTTTTTTTTTTTGGTTCTGTCTTAGTACTGAGCTAAAAATACAAAGCTATCTAAAGCAGCCATCCTAATATGATTCCTAGGCCAGCAAATCATTACAATGATTTGCATAATATATTTTATTAGGGTAAAGTACCATCTTCCTCACCTTCCAGCAGCCTTTATATTTTTTGCTCTCTTTTTGCAGGCTGTTAATGATTACAATAATGATAATAATAATTATTATAATAATAAATATTAATAATATTACGTTGATAAATATTCCACTAAAATCTTTGAAGAGTAAGGCCATGTTCACATGACAGAATTTCCAAGTGGAATCCGGTGGAAAAATTCGGCATGAAAATTCTGTTGCAGTAAAATCTGCTTTCGATCGGATTCTGCTGCACTGTGCACATGGCGGATTTCCCGATTCCAGCCTCCGCCAAAAGAATTGACATGTCAATTCTTATGGTGGAATCCGCTCGGAAATGCATTGCTGTCTTCGAAGATGGCGCATTTCTGAACATATCCTGCCGGTGCCTGCAGTGTGTGGAGATTCCTCATATTTTCTGCCGTGTGAACATGGCTTAATAAACAGAAAATTAGGAGGTTGGAGTAGGGGGATGCAGCTGCAGGAATGAAAAAGAGGAAATAAAAACTCTACAGTGTAGTAAACATTTACATTATATGTTTGATGGGAAAATCAGGTGGACGATGAAGGTCATATTGATAACATGGTCTATTAATAACTCCAGTCACCCCGTATCAGGTCATGTTGTCAGGATTTTCTTAGTATTTCACAGTTGATATAATTATGATCTGGGCATCAGGCCTTGTGTTCTCTGTGTGGGATATCCTCAAGTCATCTTCATGGCATATCCTCAAATCATGAACTTTTGGGGAGCCTTGAGGACTGGAGTAGAGGAAGACTTTACTATGATTTGCTCAACATCTATTGATTAAATCAAGATTTTGTGTTAAAGGGGTATTCCAAGATTTTGGTTCTTTGAACGTGAAACAGGTAGTTACTAATATACTTCACTTACCTGTGTTTGTTGGCTGGTATCGTATTTCTTTGATTTAATTTTCTCCAGAGCTTTCCCAGCTTGCAGTGCGGCCCGAGACAATACATCACAAGTCTGCTTGACTGTTTTGTCTGTTGTGTGTGAAGCCGATCCCCTGATGATGTTACCGGCATACATGTGTGTGCATTCATCATCACACAGATCCACAGCTTGTGTGTCAGGTGATGTCGGGCAAGTCATGTAATCGAGAGGAGCGTGGCTGTGCTGCAATGGGTGGGGCGACCGATGTGTGGGAGTTAAAAAAATCACCTCCCACCTTGAAACAAAGGATCCTGGGGATTGCAGTCTGATGGAAACTACAGAAACAGGAGTTCCCAAAAACAAGCCAGCAGCCATTTACCACCTTGGCATGCATGCCCATTACTGTATGACACTTAATTATTAAATTTACCTTATGTAGGATAACTCCTTTAACCATATATTTAAAACATTTTTGGTGATATTTATTCTAGTTTCCAACTTGCTTTGTAGATTTTATAATAATTCTGGAATCTTGCAGTTTCCATTCTGGCCACTTGGCCTAAAAGTAAGCGTAGACTTCCTGTTTTGTACAGATCATTTCTCAGTAAGGCCTTTCCTCTCAGGAGCACCGTGAAAGGTGACACTAGTATATAGATAACACTGGATCCACCACCATTCACAACAGAGCTCAGCATCCTCCTCCCTGTAGAATGACCTGTGAAAAGGTCACAGAGAATGCCCAGTAGCATCTTCAATTCATGTGAATGGGACAGCTCCTGTCTCTTTTGTCTATGTCCATGCATCCCGCTGTAAAAAATCTCACTGAATGCTGTAAAAAAAAAAAAAAAAAAAACAGCTTAAGCAAGATGTCTGCCCCCAAAATAATGTAGGGAAAATGAAATAACAAATATGACAATCGTAAAAGATCATGGCTCTAATAAGGAAAATAAGAATCTAGAATATACTTTCCCTTTAATATCTATGGGGCCTGGTTGGCTGATTATTTACCTATTCGAGCCTGTATTGCCTCTGAGATAAGTAACACCAGCAGAGATTGGCAGCTGAGTTGTCTTTGATCAGCGTTTCCCAACCAGGGTGCCTCCAGCAATTGCAAAACTACAAATCCCAGCATGCCCGGACAGCCTTTGGCTGTCCGGGCATGTTGGGAGTTGTAGTTTTGCAACAGCTGTAGGCACTCTGGTGAGGATACACTGGTTTATATTGGTTAAATGCTGTGAACAAAAATGAAGCATTTACCCAAAACATTTCTAATCTCATGGTGTTGCCCAGTCTGTGTGCCATTCAGCTTTCCTAGTCTCCTGAAGTCCCAGTAGTGATAGGCTGCTCGTCCTTTCAAGGTTGTCATGCCCTCTCTCTGCCCCCTCACTGATGTCTTCTCTAACCAACTTACTATACTCTGCTCCTGCCTTAAATCATACTTTACCATGACGTTGGTCCGGCAGCAGGATGTTTACAACTCCTGGTCAATCTGCGCAGTCCGAGAGTAATGCAATCAGAAGATATACTGGAAGTCCCATAGACTTTCAGTGGACTTCTAGTTAATCTCCTGATCGCCTTACTCTCAAACTATTTCACTCTTGGGCTGCAGAGATGGTTGGTATCGGGACATCCCAAAACTCTACTATATTTTTATTTGACATATGAGAAAGATGTATACCAAGTTTTATTTAATGAGAACCTGTCATCAGATTTTACCATATTTAGCGCGTGGCGACACATTGTATATGGTAAAATCTTCTTCCCCACCCTACTATGGTGACGCTCCTGCCCGCAGGGATGGCGAGGATATGATGTTTGAAAGTGTCCCCCGCCAGCCCCATAAGTAGACCCCGTGGCGTTGAGCTGGACTCAGCTATGGCCAGGCTGTCAATCACGTTGGACTAGGTGAGTATAGTTCCCCACCCAGAGGACCACTTACGGTCCGGTGGACGATACTTTAAACATCATATCCTCACCATCCCTCCGGGACAGTGCATCACCAACGTATGGTGGGGAAGAAGATTTTATCAAATATAGTAAGTTGTCATGCCTTACATATGGTAAAATCTGATGCTGCAACATATATATAAAGTACAGACCAAAAGTTTGGACACCTTCTCATTCAGAGTTTTCTTTATTTTCATGACTATGAAAATTGTAGATTCACACTGAAGGCATCAAAACTATGAATTAACACATGTGGAATTATAGACATAACAAAAAAGTGTGAAAATATGTCATATTCTAGGTTCTTCAAAGTAGCCACCTTTTGCTTTGATTACGGCTTTGCACGCTCTTGGCATTCTCTTGTTGAGCTTCAAGAGGTAGTCACCTGAAATGGTTTTCACTTCACAGGTGTGCTGGTGTGGAGGAGGGGGTGTGATGGTGTGGGGGGGCTTGCTGGTGACACTGTTGGGGATTTATTCAAAATTGAAGGCATACTGAACCAGCATGGCTACCACAGTGGGGTACGCCTCTGGGGTAGGGGTAGTATAGTCAAGGTATTGCTTCAGTGTATCAGGGGTTAAGGTTATCCCTTCGTGACGCCAGGCTGAGGGCTAGCATGCTGAGGTAATTCTCCGGCCTATCGCCTCCCTTCCCAGTAACCGGACCTGAACCCAATCGAGATGGTTTGGGGTGAGCTGGACCGCAGAGTGAAGGCAAAAAGGGGCAACAAGTGCTAAGCATCTCTGGGAACTCCTTCAAGACTGTTGGAAGACCATTTCAGGTGACTACCTCTTGAAGCTCATCAAGAGAATGCCAAGAGTGTGCAAAGCAGTAATCAAAGCAATAGGTGGCTAGAACCTAGAATATGACATATTTTCACACTTTTTTGTTATGTCTATAATTCCACATGTGTTAATTCATAGTTTTGATGCCTTCAATGTGAATCTACAATTTTCATAGTCATGAAAATAAAGTAAACTCTGAATGAGAAGGTGTGTCCAAACTTTTGGTCTGTACTGTATATATATATATATATATATATATATATATATATATATATATATATATACACACACACACAGTGACCCCTTGACTTGGCTTCAGCATACAATATTTTCAACATACAATGCTCTTTTCTAGACCATTGTAACTTGAAACCAGACTCAACATACAATTTTACGGACAGTCCAGATCTGTGAAACATGTCAATGGCTTGAAGATCTGACCAATCAGAATGGATATTCACTGGTAAAACCCCTGTATTACTGAAGTCCATGCACTGACTGGTGTCTGGTAGCGCCCCCTACAGTACAGGGAGGTATTACATGTTCTGTACTACTCTTTACCTCTGCCAGGGATAACTGCTCCAGGTGGGGGCAGCTCCATTTTTTTTTTGGGGACACTGCGCGTAATGCACAGGACCCCGAAGAAGCTCCTGTCCTCTACATAGACAGTGATTACAGCTCCCAGCAGATCTTTCTTACTTTTATATGTAAGGATTTGCTTTATCTGTATTAGTTATCTACTTATTTTTCTTTAATCCTCACTTTTTCCTATTTTTGGATGATGTTTTGGGGGCTTCAGAACCAATTACCAGGTTTCCATAGAGTTCTGGTCTCAACATACAATGGTTTCAACATACAATGGTCGTCCTGAAACCAATTAATATTGTAACTTGAGGGACCACTGTATATATGTGTAAATATATATATATATATATATATATATATATATATATATATATATGTGAAATATTTTAAAGCATATGATCTTCAACCACCCATAGAACCCAATTTTTTCTTGCCAAAATCCGTCATGATGCAACATGTGCCATATGGGTGCCCATTGCCGTGCCACAAGATTGTTACTGGGCAATAAAAAATGGTAAACTTTAAGTCCTGAAACGGCAAACACTTTGGAAAGTCATTTTGCAATGAAATAAAGAAAGTCAATGCATTTCCGAAGGACATAAAGCAATGTTGCTGCTATTAATGCTGTTTCCTTCCATAGAAGAAGTAATTTCTTTGTTTGTCTTCTCCTTTTATGTTGTCATTCTGATTAACTATTGTTTTGACTTCATTCAATTTGCCATTGTAATACCAGGCTTGGAAAGCAGTGTCTGCCTGGTATAGAGGCATTAACTTGACTGTTTTAGTAGCGAAACGCGACACTTTCTACACATCAATCAGCCCCTTTGCTATAGTTGTAGGGGGAGAATATTCATTTCATGTCATTTGGCCCTGACAATCCACTGCCAGGCCCATCCGTAATATACCGTACTCAGGACTATTATTGTGATCGGGAAGGCTTTTACGTACATTCGGAGGTAAATACCAATCTACTATATGCCACGCGGAAACGTATCATTTTGACATTCGAAACCTCCTTGAACTGCAGACGACGTTTGTTCTGTCATCGCTTAAAAAGGTGTTAATGTCATAAATCATAGCTTTATAGCGTCTGCGGCTCTCCAGGGGAGACGAAGCTTGTATAGATGCCAGGCTATGGTTACAGGCACACCGAGTGTATACAGATGCAGCTTTTCTGCAGTGGAAAATCTACACTAACTCATGCAGGTTTTGGTCCAGATTGCTGCAGTTTTGCCCTTGTAGATTTAGTGCAGACTGTTAAGGGGGTATTCCTCTGGCCAGCATGGGACTTAATGTTCCAAACTCTGTTTTCATGCTGCGGGGGTGGGCCGCGCCCCCTCAATGCAAGTCTATGGGAGGGGGCGTGACAGCCGTCACGCCCCCTCCCATAGACTTGCATTGAGGGGGCGTGGCCCACCCCCCACAGTGCGAAAACAGCGTTCAGAACATTAAAGGAGTACTCCAGCACAAAATAACTTATAAGTTATAGATGGCAGGGGGTCCGAGCGCTGGGGCCCCCCGGGATCTCCTGGACGGGGCCGCGGAAGTCAGCCGGAAGTGAAGTTTCGTCCCCAGCAGAAAGCAGCGGCAGACACTCCCCCTCCATGTATCTCTATGGGATTCATGGAGGGGGCGTGTCGGCCGCCGCGTCATGCGGACACGGAACGCCCCCTTTCCTGTATATTGCAGCGGCCCTGTACCGAAGATCGCGGGTGGCCCCAGCGCTCGGACCCCCCCCACGATCTATAACTTATCCCCTATCCTTTGGATAGGGGATAAGTTATTTTGCACTATAGATGTCCTTTAAGTTCCACGCTGGCCAGTGGAATACCCCTTTAAAATTAGTGTTGGGCTCGAATAATCGCAATGCAAATATTTTTCCACAAATATCGCAAATATTGCGAATATAGTGCTAAATATTCGCAATTACGAATATTCACATTTTTTTCCCACAGTACACATCAC
This sequence comes from Hyla sarda, assembly GCF_029499605.1. NCBI lineage: Eukaryota > Metazoa > Chordata > Amphibia > Anura > Hylidae > Hyla > Hyla sarda. The sequence continues at coordinate 35,228,493 of NC_079196.1, forward strand.
AGTGATCATCCCTCCCTGCTTCCAGCTTGTGGTGTAAACAAGGCTCCAATACTAGTTACTGTGTCAGACTGGCGGGCGTTTGAAAATTTGCATAAGTGAATATTCGCATATGTGAATTTTCACGCATATTGATCCCTCCCATTTTTAAGCTCTTTTATGACGCGACATTGCGAATTTTATGGTGATTGCGCATGCAAATTTTATGGCGCATAGTAAAAAAAGGCCGCGAATATTGCGAATATGCAAATTTTACGAATATATGATGAGTGTTCATCCATATATTCGCGAAATATCACAAATTTGAACATGGCCTATGCTGCTCAACACTATTTAAAATAAGTAATTGGGGGTATTCGAAACTGAATTTGCTATTTTTGTGTTAAAGCTGGCAGATGGGTTGAGAAAGAGGTGCGGAGGACATTTTGAAAAGAATTTTGCCTTGTTTGCACTATATGTGCAAAATTTTAAGTGCAATCTAAAAAGGGATATGGCCTCAGAAAAGATCCAATAAAGGGGACAGGGCTTAAAGTGCGCCAAAGTTTTAATAATCCTTCACCTTAAAGGTGGTGCAGACTAAAGAGGGGGGTATTAAAAAACGTCCTAGTTGTAACTTAGACTAGACAGTCTAGGAGTGCAAGAGATTTGTAACAATGTTTCAGGCTGTGAGAAAATCTGGCATGTTACACTATCTACTCTTAGGCTACATTCACACTATGTTTCTGGCATACAGCAACCGAATCTGGCAGCAAAATCTGTATCCGCTGCCGTATCCCCGCCGGACTCGTGCCGCATCCCATTTATTTAAATGAGCCGGCGACGGAGTCAGATTTTGACTTGGGTCAGCTCAATTTTGCACCGTGTTCGGTTTTGTTGTCGGACTGAAAATCGTGGTCTACTACGGTTTTCAGTCCGGCAATAAAAATCGGTACAGAGCAACAATGAGCCGACCAGAGTCACAATCTGTCTCCGGCCGATGAATGGGATGCAGATCGGTTCCGGCAGCGGACGGTTTTAAAATGTCGCTGTCAGATCTGGCTGCCGTATGCCAGAGACATAGTGTAAATGCACCCTTGGTCTGCACCACCTATTAGGGGGTATAGTCGAGGCATGGTTTCTTTGGCTCATGCTATTAAAATTTTGTGCAATTTAAGTCACACAAGGAAAAAAAATATTATTTTATTTATGCCGTGACACTTTTCTGATGCAGTTTGCACACATAAAAAGGCAAATTAAATTTTGGACATTGCCCCTTAAGAGTAGGCAGGGATAAAGTGCGTCAGATTTTCAAACAGTCTGATACACTGGTAAAAATCTGCTGCAACCCAAGTTAAAACTAGAAAACTAGCACTAGCACTCCCTAATATATTTAAAATCTGCAGATGCACAATAATAACTTTTTGCTGCAGATTTGTAGCAAATATTTACTTCCCGAATTAAAGGGGTACAATGGAGAAAACTGTTTTCAAATCACCTGGTGATAGAATTGTTAAACAGATTTGCAGATTAGTATTATTGAATTGGCAAGCGCTGAATCAGACACATGTCTATTAAAGCAAGGTGGTAGGGACTAACCTGATGATGCTGTAGGAGGAGGGAAAGATCCTGATGATATAGATGGAACTGTGAGTGGTGTGAGGGAGTGCTCACCTGGTGACCAAAAATGAAAACACAGTGACTGGATTATGTAAAGATATGTGTGTCGATTTATTTGAGCTCTGTCTATATAGCGTGGTCTACCTTTAAATGATCGGTCGTGCTGGTGCGAGCGATGGAGGTTTGAATGGCTGGTGTGGTAAGCTGAAAGGGTGATATTCCTATAGTATAGAATGGGTTAAACAATCTGGTTATAGTGAGAAGAGTGATGAATACTTTCAGCAGAGTCGTTCCTATTAATACCTGTTTAAGAGCTGTATTACTGATTCCGTATAGGTATTATAGAGGAGAATGCTTGATGCTGTGGGCTCTCCCTGAGGGTACTCCAGAGGTTGAAAAAATGCGGGTGAAGTCCCTTTCTACAGTTCAACTCTGTATAATTTGTAATAGTAATATAAACACAGCAGAGTATTATAAGCTAATGGAATGTCCGCAAAACATAGGAATATTTTCGTAAGTAGATATTTACTATTAAAGCGCTTAGTGGCGTACCTGATAAGGCTCCCGCTGGTACCTGTTGCGCGGTCAGCACTATTACGGGCCCTCAATGGAGGTATTCCTGGATTGATAAACAGGTGTGGAGTTGGAGTTCTGTCCGGGAAATAGTTGATTGTAATCCGGTTAGTTGAAGGGAGCGTTTGACGGCAGTGGGAGTGCGCCCCGGCCGGTGGCGCCTCAACCTACCTGCACGCTCGCTGTTAGATGAATCAGGTGGAGATGATTTGGATCTGAGTGACGTCACTACGGTATCCTCTATGGTCCACAAACCTATCGACGCGTTTCGGAAGGCTGTCGGCTTCCTTCGTCTGGATAGAACTGGTGGTTTGATGGTCCGATTCTTATAGCGGCGTGTCTCCGATGTTAACCCCTTACTGACCGGATTATCAATGTGTTGTTGCTTGTGGTTACAGATATGCAAACAGTTCCAATTCAGCATTTAAACCGTGAGGTACTAAAGAATTGAGGTTAAATATCCATTTGGTTTCACTTCTGGATAGTTGTGCAATAAAATTACCTCCCCTCCAGTGGGGGGTGATTTTTTCTAATCCAAAAAATTGGGACATTTTAACTGATTGTTTGTGCATAGTTTTATAGTGTGCAGATAGCGGGTGACCCTCAAAGCCCCGTTGTATATTATATACATGTTCTTTGATACGCACACCTAATTGCCTCTTGGTTCTACCCACATATATTTTATCGCAGGGACATCTAATGGCGTATATGACTCCCTGTGTCTTGCAATGTATGTGGCTTCTGATTTAAAATTCTGTTTGTTCTCTGCTGTTTTTCACACTTGTTGTAGGATATTTATTATCCATAGCCACATACATTGCAAGACAATGGACGAATATTCGTCATATATTCGCGAATATTCGCATATTCGTAATATTCTCGTTTTATTTTCGTATAGGCGAAAATTCACGTATGCAAAAATTAACATATGCGAAAATTAGCATATACAAAATAAACATACGCGAAAAATCGCATATGCGAAAATTAGCATATGCGAATTTTCGTCCGGCAGTCTCACACAGTAGTATTACAGCTTTCTTTACACCACACAAGCTGGAAGCAGAGAGGGATGATCACTGTGATGTGTACTGTGAAAAAAAAAAAAAAAGAATATTCGTAATGACGAATATATAGCGCTATACAACGAATATATAGCGCGAATAATATTCGAATTGCGAATATTCGCGAGCAACACTAGTCTTCAACCTGCGGACCTCCAGATTTAGCAAAACTACAACTCCCAGCATGCCCTGACAGCCAACGGCTGTCCGGGCATGCTGGGAGTTTTCGTTTTTTTACAACATCTGGAGGTCCGCAGGTTGAAGACCACTGCCCTAGAAGATAGATAGGGAATCCCCTTATTAGGTAGCAGCCCCCAGTAGGTAGGTAGGGAATCCTCCCCTTTTAGGTTGAAGCCCACTGTAGTTAGGGAGTCAGGTAGGTAGGGAATGTACTATTAAGTAGATGCCCCCATTAGTTTTCCCTAATAAATCCCCATCCAAATGAAAATAATAAAAATCCCACTTATCTTCCATCCGCTCTCACGTTGGGAGTTGTAGTTTTGCAACAGCTGGAGGCACCCTGGTTGAGAAACATGGCTCTATGAGTTTGCTAGTAGTGATGAGCGGCATTGCCCATATTCGAATTTGCGTTATTTCGTAAATATATAAACGAATATTCATCCTATATTTGCGAATTTCCCGTATTCGTTATATTCGCATATTCGAGGAAGAAAACAGTGAGGGGGTGGGCAACTTTACTATTGGTTGTTGATAACCTCTAACAAGTGTATTTGCATCATTCTAATTGGCCCACAAGTGAAAAGAAGGAATATGCGCATATGCGGAAAAAGAGCGAATATTCACATATGCGGAAAAAAAAATATTCGCGCCCAACACTATTTGCTAGCACAATACTATAGCATATGTATCGGGAAAATAGTATATTACATTATTTTTTGGGAGTAATAACAAACCTAACATGGCAACATCCCACTTTACGGGATTCTTTCCGTACCATCCCTGCTAGATCTGGGAACGCCCCTATATATACAGATATACTTGTCTTTTATATGGTTTGTGCTAATGGGACAGTCAGATGAAGAATAGTGTTGCTCGCGAATATTCGCGATTCGAATATTATTCGCGAATATCGCATATTCGCGAATTCGCGAATTTCGCGAATATAGCGCCACATATTCGTAATTACGAATATTCGTTTTTTTTTTTTTTTTTCACAGTACACATCACAGTGATCACCCCTCTCTGCTTCCAGCTTGTGTGGTGTAAAGAAGGCTGTAATACTGCTGTGTGAGACTGGCGTGCGAAAGTTCGCATATACGAAAATTAGCATATGCTAATTTTCGCATATGCTACTTTTTTATATGCTAATATTCACATATGTTAATTTTCGCATACGTGAATATTCGCATATGCGAAAATAAAACGAGAATATAACGAATATGCGAATATTCGCGAATATATGACGAATATTCGTCCATATATTCGCGAATATTCGCGAATTCGAATATGGCCTATGCCGCTCAACACTAATGAAGACAGGACGGATGGAAGGAGCGAGCTAGACCAGTGATACGAGCTTCAGATACAGTTCTGGAGGCAAAAAAATATCATGCACAATTATAGAATCTTAAATATCATGCACAATTATAGAATCTTAAATATCATGCACAATTATAGAATCTTAAATATCATGCACAATTATAGAAATGGTCACAGATGGCCCCACTTCTGCTGGCACAGCAACCAAAACCAACACTATAAATGACTTCACAGTAGTTTCCTATCACATACAGGCTGGACCGGCAGCCTCATAGACAACTATTTATTGGACCAGACATTGCAGTTGTCATTTATTTTACTTGACCGGAAAAAATAATTGTATTTTACTAATATGGGCATGGAACATCTTAGCTATGAGGAGCGATTAAAGGAGTTACAATTGTTTAGTCTTGAGAAGAGACGTTTAAGGGGGGATATGATAAACGTATATAAGTATATTAATGGCCCATACAAAAAATATGGAGAAAAACTGTTCCAGGTAAAATCCCCCCAAAGGACGAGGGGGCACTCCCTCCGTCTGGAGAAGAAAAAGTTTAGTCTCAAGGGGCGACACGCCTTCTTTACCGTGAGGACTGTGAATTTATGGAACGGTCTACCTCAGGAACTGGTCACAGCAGGAAAAATTAACAGCTTTAAAACAGGGTTAGATACATTCCTGGAACAAAATAACATTAATGCTTATGAAGAAATATAAAATCCCATCCCTTCCCCAATATTGCACCACACCCCTACCCCTTAATTCCCTGGTTGAACTTGATGGACATATGTCCTTTTTCGACCGTACTAACTATGTAACTATATGTAACTATGTAACTAATATTTAATAAATTGTCTTAGAGTTGTACTCCGCTGCCCCAGCGTTCGGAACATTTTGTTCCGAATGCTTGGAGCAGGCGGCAGGGGTCGTGACATCATTGCCACGCCCCTCGTGACATCACTTCAAGCCCCCTCAATGCAAGTCTATGGGAGGGGGCGTGAAATGACATCATGAGGGGCGTGGCAGTGATTTCATGAGCCTTAATGACCAAGCCCATTTTCACCTTAAGGACCAGGCCAATTTTATTTTTGCGTTTTTGTTTTTTCCTCCTCGCCTTCTAAAATCCATAACTCTTTTATATTTCCATCTGCAGACCCATATAAGGGCTTGTTTTTTGCGTGGCCAATTGTACTTTGTAATGAAACCTCTCATTTTACCACAAAATGTACAGCGAACCCCAAAAAAAAATTTTTTAGGGAGGAAATTTAAATGAAAACCAATGTTTTGCACATTTTGGAGGGTTTCGTTTTCACACTGTACAAATTACGGTAAAAATGACATGTGTTCTTTATTCTGTGGGTCAATATGATTAAAATGATAACCATGGCTAGATACTTTTATATTTTTGTACCGCTTAAAAAAAATCTAAAACTTTTTGTACAAAATCAGTAATCTAAAATCGTAATCTATTTTGACCACCTATAACTTTTTCATTATTCGGTATATAGGGAGGTATGAGGGCTCATTTTTTGTGCCTTCATCTGTACTTTTGTTAGATACCACATGTGCATATATAAAAGTTTTAGATAATTTTTTATTAATTTACAAAAAAATAAAATGTGACAAAAAATCAGCATTTTTGGAAATTTTTTTTTTACATTTACGCCATTCACCGTACGGGATAATTAACATTATATTTTGATAGTACAGACATTTACGCATGTGTCAATACCAAATATGTTTATTTTTCACTTTTTTTTTTACTTTTTATTTTTACATTTTTCAACTTTTATTTTACACTTTTTATGTCCCCATAGGGGACTATTCATAGCAATCCTTTGATTGCTAATACTGTTCAGTGCTATGCATAGGACACAGCACTGCTCAGTATTATCAGTGATCTTTTCCTCTGCTCTGCTCCATCTCAGACCAGAGCAGAAGACCCCGGGAGACGGCCGGAGCAAGGTGAGGGGACCTCGGGCCGCCATGCTGGATCATCCGATCGCCGAAGCAGCGCTGCGGGCGATCCGATCATCCAATCAAAGTACCGCAATGCCACAGATGCCGCCATCTGTATTGATCACGGCGAGGGGTTAATGGCAGACATCCGCAGATGTCGTGGATGTTGGCCATTACGGGCGGAACCTGCCGTGTATGACCCGAGCACCCTTCTGATGCTCGCGGTCATACACAGGTCGTAAATGTACGTCCTGGTGCGGGAAGTCCGTGGTCGTTAAGGGGTTAAAGGGGTTATCCAGGAATCCAAAAACAGAGCTGATTTCGTCCAAAAACAGCTCCACATCTGTCTTCAGGTTATGTGTGTTATTGCAGCTCAGATCCATTGAAGTGAATGGAGCCAAGTTGTAATACTGCGCACAACCTGAGTACAGGGTTGGCACTGTTTTTGGAAGAAATTAGCTTTAGTTTTTCTATTCCTGGATAATCCCTTTATTGGTCATGTTGTACACATTCGGTCCTGTCTTTGAGCAGCATCTTATACAGCGAGAGTTGCTGAGTAAATTGATATATAGTTTTGTGTGATAAGATCAGGCATAACTTCTATTTAAAGGGAATGTGTCATCAGTATTAACCCCTTAAGGACACATGACGTTCTCATACGTCTCCATTTCCGAGTCCTTAAGGACACATGACGTATGAGAACGTCATGTGTTTTACCGGCCCCCCGCAACCATCTGGAGCGGAGCCGGTGCCCGATGCCTGCTGAAATCGTTCAGCAGGCATCGGGGCATATCGCCCAGGGGGGTCATTATGACCCCCCATGTCGGCGATGGCCGCAGATCGCTGGACAATTCAGTCCAGCGATCTGCGGCGGATTCCGGGTCAATCGGGTCTCCAGTGACCCGGTGACCCGGAATTATTGGCTGATCGGGGCCGTCAGAGACGGCCCCGAACAGCCAGAGCCAGCAGGGGTGAGGTGGCACTGGTGCCACCTCACGATCGCCCTGATTCGTCGGCCGGATTACCGGCCGACCAATCAGGGCACCTGCTGCGGGTGTCACTCTCGCAACCCGCTCCGCCCCTCTTCCGGAGGACGTGAGCGGGTGCGAGACGTGCACCCCGGGTGCTGGGGACCCCGATCCCCGGCGCCCCTGTTGGGATCGGGGCCCCAGGAGCAGCGGCGGCGGCGGAGACGACGAGGGACTGACCTGGTGCAGCGAGGATCGTTGGAGGTGATTGACAGCCTCCTGCTGTTGCTTAGCAACAGCTCCCAGCATGCAAAAAGGGCATGCTGGGAGCTGTAGTTATGCAACAGCAGGAGGCAGACCACCACAACTCCCAGCATGCCCTTATGGGCATGCTGGGACTTGTAGTTTTGCAACAGCTGGAGGCACATTCTTTCTATGGAAAAGTGTACCTTCAGCTGTTGTGTAACTACAACTCCCAGCTTGCACAATCAGCTAAAGTGCATGCTGGGAGTTGTAGTGGTGCATCTGGTGGTTGCATAACTACAACTCCCAGCATGCCCGTTGGCTGTCGGTGACTGCTGAGAGTTGTAGTTTTGCAACAGCTGAAGGCACACTGAGTTAAGTAGCAAACCAGTGTGTCTCCAGCTGTTGCATAACTACAATCCCCAGCATCCCCAGCCAAAGTAGTATGCCTAAAGCTGTTGCATAACTACAACACCCAGCATGCCCTTCCGCTGTCCGTACATGCTGGGGATTGTAGCTTTTGCAACAGCTGAAGGCACACTGGTTGCAAAACACTGAGTTTGTTACCAAACTCGGTGTTTCACAACCAGTGTGCCTCCAGCTGTTGCAAAACTACAACTCCCAGCATGCACTGATAGACCGTACATGCTGGGAGTTGTAGTTTTGCAACAGCTGGATGTTCCCCCCCCCAATGTGAACGTACAGGGTACACTCACATGGGCGGAGGATTACAGTAAGTATCCGGCTGCAAGTTTGAGGTGCGGCAAAATTTCTGCCGCAGCTCAAACTGCCAGCGAGAAACTACTGTGAACCCCCCGCCCATGTGACTGTACCCTAAAAACACTACACTACACTAACACACAAAATAAAAAGTAAAAAACACTACATATACACATACCCCTACACAGCCCCCCTCCCCTCCCCAATAAAAATGAAAAACGTCTGGTACGCCACTGTTTCCAAAACGGAGCCTCCAGCGGTTGCAAAACTACAACTCCCAGCATGCACTGATAGACCGTACATGCTGGGAGTTGTAGTTTTGCAACAGCTGGATTCCCCCCCCCCCCCCCAATGTGAACGTACAGGGTACACTCACATGGGCGGAGGATTACAGTAAGTATCCGGCTGCAAGTTTGAGCTGCGTCAAATTTTCTGCCGTAGCTCAAACTGTCAGCGAGAAACTACTGTGAACCCCCGCCCGTGCGACTGTACCCTAAAAACACTACACTACACTAACACAAAATAAAATGAAAAGTAAAAAACACTACATATACACATACCCCTATACAACCCCCCTCCCCAATAAAAATGAAAAACGTCTGGTACGCCACTGTTTCCAAAACGGAGCCTCCAGCTGTTGCAAAACAACTACTCCCAGTATTGCCAGATAGCCGTTGACTGTCCAGACATGCTGGGAGTTTTACAACAGCTGGAGGCACCCTGTTTGGGAATCACTGGCGTAGAATACCCCTATGTCCACCCCTATGCAAGTCCCTAATTTAGGCCTCAAATGCGCATGGCGCTCTCACTTTGGAGCCCTGTTGTATTTCAAGGCAACAGTTTAGGGCCACATATGGGGTATCGCCGTACTCGGGAGAAATTGGGCTTCAAATTTTGGGGGGTATTTTCTGCTATTACCCTTTTAAAAAATTTAAAATTTTTGGGAAAACAAGCATTTTAGGTAAAAAAATATATATATTTTTTTACATATGCAAAAGTCGTGACACACCAGTAGGGTATTAAGGTTCAAATTACCCCTTGTTACATTCCCAGAGGGGTCTAGTTTCCAAAATGGTATGCCATGTGTTTTTTTTTTTGCTGTCCTGGCACCATAGGGGCTTCCTAAATGCGGCATGCCCCCAGAGCAAAATTCGCTTTCAAAAAGCCAAATGTGACTCCTTCTCTTCTGAGACCTGTAGTGCGCCAGCAGAGCACTTTTCACCCCCATATGGGGTGTTTTCTGAATCGGGAGAAATTGGGCTTCAAATTTTGGGGGGTATTTTCTGCTATTACCCTTTTTAAAATTGTAAAAATTTTGGGAAACCAAGCATTTTAGGTAAAAAAAATATATATTTTTTTTACATATGCAAAAGTCGTGAAACACCTGTAGGGTATTAAGGTTCACATTACCCCTTGTTACGTTCCCCGAGGGGTCTAGTTTCCAAAATGGTAAGCCATGTGTTTTTTTTTTTGCTGTTCTGGCACCATAGGGGCTTCCTAAATGCGGCATGCCCCCAGAGCAAAATTTGCTTTCAAAAAGCCAAATGTTACTCCTTCTCTTCTGAGACCTGTAGTGCGCCAGCAGAGCACTTTTCACCCCCATATGGGGTGTTTTCTGAATCGGGAGAAATTGGGCTTCAAATTTTGGGGGGTATTTTCCGCTATTACCCTTTTTAAAAATGTAAACATTTTGGGAAAACAAGCATTTTAGGTAAAAAAAATTTTTTTTTTTACATATGCTAAAATCGTGAAACACCTGTAGGGCATTAAGGTTCATGTTACCCCTTGTTACGTTCCCCGAGGGGTCTAGTTTCCAAAATGGTATGCCAGGTGTTTTTTTTTGCTGTTCTGGCACCATAGGGGCTTCCTAAATGCGGCATGCCCCCAGAGCAAAATTTGCTTTCAAAAAGCCAAATGTGACTCCTTCTCTTCTGAGACCTGTAGTGCACCAGCAGAGCACTTTTCACCCCCATGCGAGGTGTTTTCTGTATCGGGAGAAATTGGGATTCAAATTTTGGGGGGTATTTTCTGCTATTACCCTTTTTAAAAATGTAAAATTTTTGGGAAACCAAGCATTAGGGTATTAAGGTTCACTTTACCCCTTGTTACGTTCCCTGAGGGGTCTAGTTTCCAAAATGGTATGCCATGTGTTTTCTTTTTGCTGTCCTGGCACCATAGGGGCTTCCTAAATGCGGCATGCCCCCCAAAAACCATTTGTCGCTCCTTCCCTTCTGAGCCCTCTACTGCGCCCGACGAACAATTAACATAGACATATGAGGTATGTGCTTACTCGAGAGAAATTGGGTTTCAAATACAAGTAAAAATTTTCTCCTTTTTATCCCTTGCAAAAATGCAAAAATTGGGTCTACAAGAACATGCGAGTGTAAAAAATGAAGATTTTGAATTTTCTCCTTCACTTTGCTGCTATTCCTGTGAAACACCTAAAGGGTTAATACACTTACTGAATGTCATTTTGAATACTTTGGGCGGTGCAGTTTTTATAATGGGGTCATTTGTGTGGTATTTCTAATATGAAGACCCTTCAAATCCACTTCAAAACTGAACTGGTCCCTGAAAAATAGTGAGTTTGAAAATTTTGTGAAAAATTTCAAAATTGCTGCTGAACTTTGAAGCCCTATGGTGTCTTCCAAAAGTAAAAACTCATACATTTTATGATGCAAACATAAAGTAGACATATTGTATATGTGAACCCCAAAAAAATATATTTTGAATATCCATTTTCCTTACAAGCAGAGAGCTTCAAAGTTAGAAAAATGCAAAATTTTCATTTTTTTCATCAAATTTTGGGATTTTTCACCAAGAAAGGATGCAAGTTACCATAAAATTTTACCACTAAGTTAAAGTAGAATATGTCACGAAAAAACTATCTCGGAATCAGAATGATAACTAAAAGCATTCCAGAGTTATTAATGTTTAAAGTGACAGTGGTCAGAATTGCAAAAAACGCTCCGGTCCTTAAGGTATAAAATGGCCTGGTCCTTAAGGGGTTAAAGAGGTATTCTAATAATAAAAAAAACAGGCATTTTTTTCTTTCAAAGACAGCACCCTCCTTGTCTCCACTTTCAGTGTGGTATTACAACTTGGCTCCATTCACTTCAATGGAACTGAGCTGCAGAACCACACCCAAACTGGAGACAAACAGGGAGTGGTCTTTGAAAGAAAAAAAGGCCTGTTTTCTGATTCCTGGAATACCCCTTTAACCACACTAACCTATTGGCACCGACTTGCAGTGCAGGTGACACTGATGAAAATCATACTTGCTGTTTTTCTTTCCATGCTGCAGATTGTCCGTTATACCCCTCTTTCAATATATCCAAATTAGCAGGCTTGATGCATGCGGGGTGTGCACTGGAAGCGGCACATGCATAGTAGTCACAGAAAGGAGACAGTAGAGAGAAGGAGGGTAATGAATACTCATGAGCCTGGTTAGACTGAGGAGAAGGCAGACTTGATGTCACTGTGCACCCAGGGCTTGGGAATGGACCGTGCGCGCCAAGCCTATTAATTAGCATAAAGCAATAAATTGGCATAACGGACAAACGGAAGAACAGTAAGTATGATTTTTATCAGTGTCACCCCCACTACTAGCTTGTACCAATAAGATTATGCGGGTGATACTGATGACAGATTCCCTTTAAATCCCATTTTCCTATTCTTAGGAGTCCAGTGGGTGGTCCTAATACTGTATCATTGATCTTGGGAGGCTGTCAATCTAATTAGAACCACCCACTGGACTCCTGAGCCCTAAAAGATCAGAGATTAAAATAAAAATAAAAAACAAGTTTTAATATAATGTATTTTAGCGCTTAGTAGGATTTAGAATAATGCATATCATACACCCTGAGTATATCCTATAAGAATGTACGGATTTATTACTTACAGTTATGATGGATTTTCAGTGATTGGAGTTATATTGGTTCATGCACTGTAATGGTAAGTGTTAGTGGTGAGTAAAAATGGTTTATGTACCCTTACTTTTCACTCTTAATATCAGATAAAAGTTGCAATATAATACACTTATACAATAGTATCCGGTTTATATCCCTATTTGATACTATAGCTCAGCAAGTATTAAAGGGGTTATCCAGGAAAAAAAACTTTATAAATATATATATATATATATATATATATATATATATATATGTATCAACTGGCTCCAGAAAGTTAAACAGATTTGTAAATTACTTCTGTCAAAACATCTTTATCCTTTCAGTACTTATGAGCTGATGAAGTTGAGTTGTTCTTTTCTGTCTAAGTGCTCCCTGATGACACCTGTCTCGGGAACTGTCCAGAGTAGAAGCCAATCCCCATAGCAAACCTCTTCCACTCTGCGCAGTTCCCAAGACAAGCAGAGATGTCAGCAGAGAGCACTGTTGCCAGACAGAAAAGAACAACTCAACTTCAGCAGCTGATAATTATTGGAAGGATTAAGATTTTTTAATAGAAGTAATATACAAAGCTGTTTAACTTTCTGGAGCCAGTTGATATATAATTTGTTTTTTTTCCTGGAATACCCCTTTAATACTTGCTGTGCTATAGTGAGATGTGGCAATCAGGGTATCCCACTCATATTTTACAGCTGCTGTAGGCATCACGGTGCTGTAGGCACCTATTGCAAAATAAATAAATAAATAATAATATTATTAATAATAATAATAAAATAATAATATTATATATATATATATATATATATATATATATATATATATATATATATATTTATATATACATATATATTAGGTAGGTATGTCCGTTGTATCTCCACCTCCCCCATAGAGATACATGGAGGGACATGTTGGTATGTTGCGGTATGTGCAGTGGTCGACAGTAATCCGTGCATGGAGCGGAGGGAGCTGGAGTTGTAGTTTTGCAACAGGTGGAGGCACCCTGGTTGGGAAACACTGCCCTATCGTATGGATAGGGGAAAAAAAGATGTCCTGCACCGGAGTTCCCTTTAATAAAACAACCTGGACAAAAATGCATGATACATTGTATTAGATGTAATATTTGATTTGTACTGTTATTGTAACCTTCTACCCCAAACAAGCATCTTATAAATTTAATATACTGCTGCTGGTTATTTTATAATGTCATTGGCTTTTACACAAGCTTTGTAAATTTTTGGGTATAATCTGAGCGTCCAGGGAATTCATCTTTCAGGACTTTTTAATTATTCACTATGCGTGATGAAGAACTTTTTAAATATATTAAATGATGATTTTGTTCCAGCAAACACCAAACAGTGTTTATTAGCCAAGTAACAATTATACAAAATAGATGCATGAAGTATCCCTTTGGGGTAAACGAAATATGTGACAATTTGACTTATTGCCAAAGTAATATCAACAAACTTTCCGATCATTGTGTAGCGTATTACTGGCGCTCCAAAGCCGCTCCAGTAACTCATTAGCCATCTGTGTAGACAGAACGCTCCACATTTTTCTAGCCTGCCCTATTTATTGGCAGCCGCACTCTCTCAATGTCTATGTCCCCATGTTATGCATTAGTTTACATCTGTAGAATAAATTCTACAAGATATACTCATTTAAGGGTCATTTTGTAATGTGCACACAGTAAACACCTGCTATAGACAGCGGATTGGATATGAGTTTTGGAGCAGAATGGATACAGATGGCAATTACTTAGTGATGAGTTAGAAGACTGAAGATAGCTCTACATGTTCTCAAGGAATTCACTCCGGAAAGTCTGGTGTGACTGAAGACGTGCAGAACATCATACCTGGGCATCAAGATATCGTTTCCTATCTGTGGAGATGTAACGCAACGTTGGCAAGGCTATGGGGGGGGGGGGGTCCTATTGCACTCTGCAGGAGAACAGACACAGCAGGTAACACAGTCCAGACACAGGTTTACTTAAAGAGGTACTCAGCCCCTAGACATCTTATCCCCTATTCAAGGGATGGGGGATAAGATGTCTGATCGCAGGGGTCTGGCCACTGGGACCCCCGAGATTTCAAGCACAGCACCCCGCGGCACCCCAGTCATCAGGTTAATGGAGGTGTAAAGGCTATTTACTAGCCGCCACGCCCCTTCCCATAGACATGAATGGAGGGGACTTGGCTCCAAGCTTCTGTGTTCAGAACGCTGCTGTGCCGGAGAAGTGAAAAAAACTTGGACCCGTAACCGAATGTGACCTGAGCTCAGTGCTCTCAGTCCTTCTCAGGGCTGATCGCTGTTAGGGGTTAGGATTAGGGGTTAGGGTTAAGATTAGGGTAAAGGGTTAGGATTAGTTGTTAGGATTAGGGATAGAGGTTAGGATTAGGGGTTAGGATTAGGGATAGTGGTTAGAATTATGGATTAGGATTAGAGGTTAGGATTAGGGTAAAGGGTTAGGATTAGGGATAGTGGGTTAGGATTAGGGGTAAGGGTTAGGATTAGGGTTTAAAGGAGTTCTCCGGTAGGCTTGCATTGAGGGGCGGAGCGTGACATCACACGCCGGCGCAGGCGTGACGTCACACGCCGCCCGCTCGCCGGTAATCAGTCCCGGAGCGAACACGCTCCGGGGACTGATTACAAACGGGGTGCCACGTGCATGATCCCGGGGGTCCCCAGTGGCAGAACTCCTGCGATCAGGCATCTTATCCCCTATGCTTTGGATAGGGGATAAGATGTTTAAGCACCGGAGTACCCCTTTAAGGAGTGAGAGGGAGCGGGTTGTAAAGCTGAAATCTCTGTTCCTGTGCAGAGGGTCACATTCCGCCACAAGGACACATTTTTCTTTTGCTTTAACCTAAAGGGGTACTCCAGCATTTTAAAACTAATTCCCTATCCTCAAGCGGTGCTTCTTATGCAGTATATCCCACCTCAATGTCTTCTGCATGGATTCTCAGTCCTAACCCTGAACTACACAAACCAGCAGCATGGTGTTCAGGGGTGGAAACAGGCTGCCCAGCCACACTGTACAAGCTGTACAAGTAACAAACATAAAGGTGAACACACACACACACACTATATACAGAAAGATCTGTGTTGAAAAGTCTAGTTGACCATATGGTTTTCAATACAACTGTATGAAAAAAGTGGAATCGTTTTTTCAGTTTGGTCAATGGCAAATCTATCTATAGGTATAAACATGATAAACAGTACATATGTCTATATGTTCAACATGACCATTTTGAACGTACAAATCTACAATATATGGAACGTATCATCAGGTAGATCTTTGTCCGGATTCATAATAAAGTATCTGCTTTTGTTTAGATGGACTGGAGATGTCTCTTCATATTCCCTTCATTTTCGATCACCAAGGTGTTGCATTCTCTCATTGTTATGTAGTAGGATCTATGTGATGACATTTATACATTTCTCTATGTTTTTTTCCCCAGATGTAAGACTAAAGTTTATCCAGATGAGCTTCCCAACACCAGCATAGTAATCGTATTCCACAATGAAGCCTGGAGCACTCTGCTACGGACCGTCCACAGCGTCATCAACCGATCCCCGCACCATCTATTATCAGAAATCATTCTGGTTGACGATGCAAGCGAGCGAGGTACCTTCTGTAATGTGAGCCTCATTGGTCACTCCATTGGTGTGAAAAGGAACCATCAATATTCATATATCACCGTGTTGTCTTGGTTTCGGATGGTGTTCTTTCTTTTTGAAGCCTAGAGGATATGCGAGGATGAAGATAATTATAGCTGTCATGCATCACGATTGCCTCTTTTGTCTTATAAAATATTTATTCACAAAAGATGAAACATTTTTTTTTTCCTTTTCTATGTAGAGTTTCTGAAAACTTCATTGGAAAATTATGTCAAGCAATTGGAAGTTCCTGTTAAAATTTTGAGGATGGAACAGAGGTCAGGACTTATACGGGCACGCCTTAGAGGAGCCAACATATCTAGGGGTCAAGTAATAACTTTCCTCGATGCTCATTGTGAATGCACCATTGGCTGGTTGGAGCCTCTACTGGCTAGAATTAAAGAAGACAGGTTTGTATACTTTCCTGACTTTATCCATTCAAACTTGTAATTTTCTCAAAGAGGTATGCGCATGAAATCAATTTATAATAAAATCAAACATAATATGTAGTTATTGTAGTTCTACAATACAGTGGGGATCAAAAGTTTGGGCACCCCAGGTAAAAATTTGTATTAATGTGCATAAAGAAGCCAAGGAAAGATGGAAAAAAACTCCAAAAGGCATCACATTACAGATTAGACATTCTTATAATATGTCAACAAAAGTTAGATTTTATTTCCATCATTTACACTGTCAAAATAACAGAAAACAAAAAAATGGCACCTGCAAAAGTTTGGGCACCCTGCTGATAGCGTGCATTGCCCCCTTTGCAAAGCTGAGACCTGCCAGTGTCACGGATTGTTCTCAATCATCATCTGGGAAGACCAGGTGATGTCAATCTCAAAGGTTTTAAATGCCCAGACTCATCTGACCTTACCCCAACAATCAGCACAATGGGTTCTTCTAAGCAGTTGTCTAGAAATCTGAAAATTAAAATAGTTGACGCTCACAAAGCTGGAGAAGGCTATAAGAAGATAGCAAAACATTTTCAGATGTCAATATCCTCTGTTCGGAATGTAATTAAGAAATGGCAGTCATCAGGAACAATGGAAGTTACAGTAAGATCTGGAAGACCAAGAAAAATATCAAACAGAACAGCTCGCAGGTTTGTGAGAAAAACAATTCAAAACCCTCGTTTGACTGCACAATCCCTCCAGAAAGATCTGGCAGACACTGGAGTTGTGGTACGCTATTCCACTATAAAGATATACTTGTACAAATATGGTCTTCATGGAAGAGTCATCAGAAGAAAATCTCTTCTACGTCCTCACCACAAAAATCAGCGTTTGAACTTTGCAAATGAACATATAGACAATCCTGATGCATTTTGGAAACAAGTTCTGTGCACCGATGAGGTTAAAATTGAACTTTTTGGCCGGAATGAGCAAAGGTACGATTGGAAAAGAAGGGGAACAAAATTTAATGAAAAGAACCTCTGTCCAACTGTTAAGCATGGGGGTGGATCAATCATGCTTTGGGGTTGTATTGCAGCCAGTGGCACAGGGAACATCTCACGAGTAGAAAAATTGATTCAATAAAATGTCATCAAATTTTGGATGCTAACTTGATGCCATCTGTGAAAAAGCTGAAATTAAAGAGAGGATGGCTTCTGCAAATGGATAATGATCCTAAACACACCTCGAAATCCACAAAATGAAGGTTTTGCCATGGCCTTCACAATCTCCTGACCTCAACATAATTGAAAATCTATGGATAGACCTTAAAAGAGCAGTGCGTGACAGATAGCCCAGAAATCTCAAAGCACTGGAAGACTTTTGTAAGGAAGAATGGGCAAAGATACCTCAAACAAGAATTGAAAGACTCTTGGCTGGCTACAAAAAGCGTTTACAAGCTGTGATACTTGCCAAAGGGGGCAGTACAAGATATTAACTCTGCAGGGTGCACAAACTTTTGCAGACGCCATTTTTTTGTTTTCTGTTATTTTGAAAATGTAAATGATGGAAATAAAATCTAACTTTTGTTGATATATTATAAGAATGTCTAATCTGTAATTTGATGCCTTTTGGAGATTTTTCCATCTTTCCTTGGCTTCTTTTTGCACATTAATAAAAATTTTTACCTGGGGGGCCCAAACTTTTGATCCCCACTGTAACTACATATTATGTTTGATTTTATTACAAATTGATTTTATTATAAATTTATGTGCATATCTCTTTGAGCTATTTGTGAATACTCACCATTTTTTTAAATCATAATCATGCGTATGAGAAACCATTAAAATGTTATATATATATATATATATATATCTATATATATATATATATATATATATATATATATATATATATATATATATATATAGTCTTCCAAGTCACAATTGTATGCCAACCACAATAGAACATTCTGTGTTATATATTTGTCTTTTCAAGTGGACCTGAGGAAGGCATTAGTGAATGCCGAAATGTGTTGTCCCTATTACCAAAAAAATTTTTAATATTCGTTGTCCTGTGCTGCTTGTGTCTTGCCTTGTTACTCAAACAATCTGAGCAGCACCTTCTAAACCATTTTTTTACCCCACTGACCCCCTTTCAAGTAGAAGCCTCCAGTAATTAGGTAGTCAGGTAGGTAGGGAACGTCCTATTAGGTAGATGCCCCCATTAGTTTGCCCCAGTCCCCTCCAAAAGAGAGCAACAAAAATCCCACTCACCATCCCTCAACTCCCACCCTGAGACCTGCATCCTCCATTTTGTTAGTGGTGAAGAATCTTCTCTTGCAAGACGGAGTGGTGCAGGACCTGCCCCGCAATTAAATCAGGTGAGAGGGATTTTTTTTTTATGCTCTGCCAGTATCGGGAAGGGTATCGCGGACTTATACTCCTGAAAATGTTCGATATCTGCACCAGTATCGGGAAACAATTACTATACTGATCATTCAGTGGTCATAACAAGTCATACAATAAATTACAATCGTACAAAGCATGACAGTACAATATACAGCACAGGTTCCCTAAGTTACACATACACTATACCACATTCTACACTCCACTCCGCAACACTCCGCTCCATCACTCGTTATAAAAGAAACCATGCCGATCAACAATACATTACAGTCCGTGATCTGGGAGGGGTGTGGGATCCATGGGCATAGGGAGAGGTGGATCACAGGGCCATTCAATGGTTATTTTACTAAAATCACCTATTAACAGTTGTGTAACTTTAAAGGGGTACTCCGCCCCTAGACATCTTATCCCCTATCCAAACGATAGGGGATAAGATGTCAGATCGCCGGGGTCCCGCTGCTGGGGACCCCCGGGATCGCCGCTGCGGCACCGCGCTATCATTACTGCACAGAGCGAGTTTGCTCTGCACGTAATGACAGGCAATACAGGGGCCGGAGCATCGTTACGTCACGGATTCGCCCCTTGTGACGTCACGGCCCGCCCCCTCGATACAAGTCTATGGGAAGGGGTGTGGCGGTCGTCACGCCCCCGCCATAGACTTGCATTAAGGGGCGGACCGTGATGTCACGAGGGGCGGAGCCATGACATCACACTGCTCCGTCCCCTGTATCGCCCATCATTATGCACAGAGCGAACTCGTTCTGTGCAGTAATGATAGTGCGCTGCCGCAGCGGCGATCCCGGGGGTCCCCAGCAGCGGGACCCCGGCGATCTGACATCTTATCCCCTATCCTTTGGATAGGGGATAAGATGTCTAAGGACGGAGTACCCCTTTAAGCTTCAAGGCCCCCACTTACCATGTATAATACTCAGAGGGCTGGACACAACTGCTACCTTTGCACCTGTTATAGTTACACCCCATCTAGTTATTGTAGCAAAATCTTTTTGGAACAAAAAAAGGCCAATCTTAGCAATTCTAAAAACTATCTCCAAAATCTATGACAAATTATAAGTTTCTGTACAAAAGCTTTCACAAAGTACCCCATAGACTGTCTGCAAGCGGCTGATGGGAGGCATGGGGGGATTTGTATTCCCTGCCAACCTCTGTTTAGATTCCTGAGGCTTCTTCTACAAGTAATGTCAGTGCCGAGCGTGTATAAAAAAAAAAAATCCTGCATTTAAAGCGGCTGTAATCTTTGTGTAATTCCCGCATGAGCAGTTCCCTAATATATTATTATAAGTGTATATCTAAATCGGAGGTACGCTTTAAGACAGCTGGCGGATCATTCCTTTATTTATTCTGCTTAAAGTATCACTGCATTCAATTTGAAATAATCTACTTAATGCAAACACCAGCTGTTTCAGATGTGTAATAGAA
Organism: Hyla sarda; assembly: GCF_029499605.1. Classification (NCBI taxonomy): domain Eukaryota; kingdom Metazoa; phylum Chordata; class Amphibia; order Anura; family Hylidae; genus Hyla; species Hyla sarda. Next base: position 35,248,910 of record NC_079196.1, read on the forward strand.
AATTCTGAACTGATCAGAATTAGACTCTTTGGGTTTTAAGCAGCCACATAGTTTGGGGGGGGGGAGGTTGGGGCTCGCGGTCCATGCGCTCCAATGCTGAATGCCAATAATGGACACCAAAAAGTTATCGTAAGGGTTTTGCACTAGTGTTTCAATTCAAGAAAGAAAGAAAAAAAAACACTCCAAAATGGCGCACACCAATGGGCGGGGGAGTTGGGGGGGAGTGGGTTGGGGCTCGCGGTCCATGTGCCCCAATGCTGAATGTGGCCCAATGCTAAATGTGCTCCAATGTTGAATGCCAATAATCGACACCAACAAGCCAGTCTGTTATAGTCAGGTTTTTAGATATCACAGTCCAAACTGGGGGTGGGTGTTGACCTAGTGTTTAAAAAGTTCCACCATTCAAGACATAAAGAAAAGAAAAAACACTCCAAAATGGCTCACGCCAATGGGCGGGGGAGTTGGGGGGGAGTGGGTTGGGTCTCGCGGTCCATGTGCCCCAATGCTGAATGTGCCCTAATGCTGAATGCCAATAATGGACACCAACAAGCCAGTCTGTTATAGTCAGGTTTTTAGATATCACAGTCCAATCTGGGGGTGGGTGTTGACCTAGTGTTTAAAAAGTTCAACAATTCAAGAAAAAAAGAAAAACCCTCCAAAATGGCGCACACCGTTGGTGTGCACCATCTTGGTGTGTATTTTCTTTCTTTCTTGAATTGTGGAGGTTTTTCGGTAGGACTCCATGGCGGTTGTCAAGGCCATGTCTGAAACTTCCCTTCCCAACCATTTCCTTGGTGATGCAGACCTTGTTATACGAATGGTCCTGTACATTATGATACAGATGTCACAGGAAATCATATCATTGTCTCCAGTGGAAAACCTTTATTACCATTTTTATGCTAATGACATTAATACATCCCAGAGCACCGTGCTATGTATTCATTCATATCAGTCTTTGCTCTAGCGGAACTTACTGTCTCATTTCCATAATAGAGATACAATAGAGTAAATTTCTTTAGAAAGCCGATTATCTGGAAAGTATATTTTCAGACCGGAGGAAACATGAGAAGAAAATTATTCCTGCATAGAAAGAATGTATCAACGTATCAATGGCATATACTGAACTATCCCAGTCACTTGTTTTTACCACTTCTTATCTTAGCTCCTATTACACTCAATAATAAATGTGTCTTTAGTAAATTCGGAAGTTCATTTTAGTGCCAGCTGTAGCTTCCAGAATTTTGTCATTTACCTCTAAGACTAAGCAGGGGATTTGGAATATAAAGCTTATGAAAAAAATCTTATAAAGTTATGCAATTTTTTAATATACTTTGTGTAAAAATTCCTTCAAGGTTTTAAAGTGAATCTGAGCTCAAGTGTCAAATAGGCTGTGTGAGGCGTAACATGCATGCCTTTTCCCTCCACCACCCTTCCCTCCCTTGGCTGATTGACTTGTAGGGCTCAGAGCTATAAACCCTGTACATTAATCAAGGCAGGGGGATGGGGAGACGACATGAATGCGGTGGCTCACACAGCCTCTTTGACACTTGAGCTCCGAGCATAATCTAGAGATGACAGATTCCCTTTGATGGGGTTATCCGGCGGTATAGTGTTTTTTTTTTGTTTGTTTTTTACAATATGCTCATTCTGTGTGCTATAAAAATTAAACCTCCACTCACCTCCAGTGCTCCCCCAGTGCCTGAGGTATTCTCTTCATGATTCTGGGGGTTGACCTATCATATTGCCGCTCAGCCACTCACTGGCTTAGAAAGGACACAACTCCGATCAGCTATTCACTGATCTGCAGTGTGATGGCTCGACCTCCAGAACCATCAAGAGGATTGCACTGGAGGTTGGGAGCATAATAGCAGAGGCCCCAAGGGAGTACTGAAGGTAAGTAGAGGTTCATTTTATTATAGTATACAGAATCGGCATACAGAATAGCCATATTGTTAAAAAAAAAAAAAAACATCCTACCACCGGATAACCTCTTTAAACTGCCTGCTAGCTGTCGGTGAATATTTTTTCACTTCCAGAGGGTAAAAAACTCTCCTGGTCAACTGTGGTGATCACAAGTGGAATGCTGCTATTCCTGTCATACCTGATGGTGCTTCTGCTAGAAAAGCCACCCAGGCTTTGGTAGTGATAATCAGTACAGCTGCTAATGAAAAAGGTTATTCAACTAGCAAACTGTGTGGTGAAGCTGGACCCCTTTGATGTCATGAGAGGTGGCCACTGCTAAGAATAAGGGACCAATAGAAGGCACAGACAGGCACCGTTTTCACAAGCAGCACAAGTCACATGGTGTGTAGGCATCCCCTAGCTAGAGGTACCACCAGTGCAGCCCCTGAGTGAAGAGGTCTGGGAGAAGAAGAAGATAAAATCTCCCTAGTGCGAGTGCCTGCGAGAGGTAGAGATCCCTGGCTGGGGATGTGAAGTGGTGCCCAACACCTATACCATAGTCTTATTGTAACTGGCTGATGGGATGGCGCCAAAGAACACAGACAAGACAGGTGATGACCCTGGCAAGAGCATGGGAGGAGAGGCATCTTGAGAAATCCTTATTGAACACATTTGTGTATGTCATGACCGACTGGGAGGACAGGAAAAGTGAACCATTAGCTGTCCATAATAACACTCTCCCTGCCTACTTGCACATCTGCCCTAAACGGCGGATCGACAATAACTGTGCCGGTCCCTACATGACCTAAAGTGCAGTGGGCGTAAAACAAATAATATACGTAGTCGGTCACAGGCCAGAAATATAACGGAAAAACCACCAAACAAGCAGATATACAAGACAGAATACAAACAGGCAAACAGGGCAGGATGTAGTGTACTAACATACAGTAACAAGATAAACGGCAGAAGTTAATTAATGAATAAGACACAGTATGGAATAAGTATACAGCAGAAACCAGAAGATGCAGGGGATGCAAAGAAGAACTGAATGTTAAACACTAAACAGATCAGCAAAATAGAACACTGTTCACATTCGACAGATTGGTGATAAAGTACATAAGACACTATAGACTAATGGTAATGTACAGAGTAAACACTAGATCAGTGATCTTGTACACTATGATCAGTGCATGTACTAAAAACACATAAGATCAGCAATCATGATAAGAAAAACCAAACTCCACAACATGGAGGAATACATGTCAGGTTACCAAAACAGGAATTATACAAAGCCAAACTCCACTAAATGGAGGAACCAGGATACCAGAACAGGAATTATACAAGCAAGACTCACAGTGTAAATACAGACTAAGATACAAGGCTAAAGCAGAATGGAAATACAATAATTCTAAAAACCGACAAAAGTACTACAGACTAAAATCAATAATAATCAGGACAATTAACAATGGTCAGAATTGCACAAATCACCAGCACAGAATACAGACCGAGCTGGGGTTTTAAAGCCACACCCGAACTGTAATAGGGTGAAAGCATTAACTCTTCCAAGCCTTGGAAGAATTAGAACAAAAATTTCTCAGACATAAAAACCAATGTCTGAACAGACCCCAGGACATAAAAACACAAAAACTGCTGTTACAGTATATATTCATAGTGTCCAACCATAAAAAACACACAGACATTTTGCAAATAGCATGTGCTGGCAGAACATGCCAGTGCTAGGACCACTCGGAAAACTGCATCTCTATAAAAGGCAACATAATATTTCTGCAGCAGATGTTTCCACCACGGAAATTTTGCCGTGTGCACAGTGCAGCAGAATCAAATTGAAAACAATAGGATTCTGTTGCAGTGGAGTTGGAATTGAACATAGCCTTGGAGGATACCTATCATTTTAACAAACATTTCATGTGTCACAAAATTTGATTAATGAAAGTCCAGATGCTTAGACCCTTATAGTCACTAAAACAAAGGGGCAGAAACACTCTGCTCTGCTCGAATTTCCTTGGAAAAGCATTGTGCAGACTTAGAGAGAGTGTTGCAGACTTTCTATAAATCTTTACATTGTTCTCCGTAAAGATCTGAGTACTACTACTCCATCTCTGTAGTGGTTGCGAGGGTCTCCGCATCCGGACCTCCCCCCCCCCACCAATCAATATTTATGACATATCAGATATTTATTAAAACAATAGGTATTCCTTATGGTTAAAGGTGTATTCCGGCCATAGACATATTATCCTCTATCCATAGGATAGGGCACAAGATGTCTGATCGCGGGGCCCGCCTCTGTGTTTCCGGGACTGGATTTGTGACATCACCACCCCCCTCCATTCATGTCTATGGGAGGGGGCGTGACTGCCATCACGCCCCCTCCCATAAACATGAATGGAGGGGACATGACATGGCGTCACTTCACGTCTCCAGTCCTTGAAACCCAGAGGTTTCCGAGACTGGAGAAGCAGCCCGGTATAGAATGCGGGTGCTTCATAGAGATCAGACATCTTATCCCCTATTTTTTTGGATAGGGGATAAGATGGCTATGGCCGGAATTCCCCTTTAAAAATACACGAAAGAGTGGATGGTTGAGCCTACACTTACTGGAGTTGGGGTTGAGTTATTTTTATCAGACGAGGTTGACAACCTGAAAGAAATTAATCCAAGCGGTATGAATAAGATAATATAACTGAACGCTATGAATAGTAATTACTATTATTCACAAGCATGCGAGCGGCAGGGACCTGCAGAGATGTGCGTGTAGGAAGTTCAGATCCGTCTTGTTCTGTTTCATATTTTTGTCTCCAGGAAAACGGTGGTTTGTCCAATAATCGATGTAATAAGCGATGACACATTCGAGTACATGGCCGGTTCAGACATGACTTACGGTGGATTTAATTGGAAATTGAATTTTCGCTGGTATCCTGTTCCCCAGAGAGAAATGGACAGAAGGAAAGGAGACCGAACGCTACCAGTAAGGTAAATGGAATATACTTTGTTAGATGCATGGCTGGCTGTGCATATATATTTACAGGGTAAAGTCAATACAAATAAAAATAAAAAACAAGGGCTAAACAATCCATTAAAAAGAGCAAAGAAACAAAAAGCAGAACGGCGGTGAGCAGTGTTCCAAGAAGGTTCTACACGTCGTGATTCAGAGCAAACTCATAATAAAAACATCCTATAAATAATAGTTCATGGTAGGTTAAAGCAGGTGCCGAGGATAAGAGAAACATGGCTGCTTTCTTCCAAAAACCACATCTGTCCAGGCATTGTGTAGGTATTTCAGCTTAGTTTTATTGAAATGAAGGGTGATGAGCTGCAATACCACAGATAACCTGTAGACATGTGGGGCACTGTTATTTTCTTTTTCTTTTTTTTTTTTAATCAAGTGTTTTTTCTACTTGGGACATTGAAATACACTAGTTTATGTCTGGTTTATGTTATAATTTTCACCTGCAAATGAATGTTTCCTTTTGACAAAAGAGAATGGTTACACCCAGTTGTCTGCATTCAATCTCATTGTTAAAGGGGTACTCCGGCGGAAAACTTTTTTTTTTTTTTTTTTAAATCAACTGTTGCCAGAAAGTTAAACAGATTTGTAAATTACTTCTATTAAAAAAAATATATATATATTAATCCTTCCAGTACTTATTAGCTGCAGAATACTACAGAGAAAATTATTTTCTTTTTGGAACACAGAGCTCTCTGCTGACATCACAGGCACAGTGCTCTCTCCTGATATCTCTGTCCATTTTAGGAAGAACTGTCCAGAGCAGCATATGTTTGCTATGGGGATTTTCTTCTACTCTGGACAGTTCTTAAAATGAACAGAGATGTCAGCAGAGAGCACTACAGAGATGTCAGCAGAGAGCACTGTGCTCGTGATGTCAGCGGAGAGCTGTGTGTTCCAAAAAGAAAATAATTTCCTCTGTAGTATTCAGCAGCTAATAAGTACTGGAAGCATTAAGATTTTTTCATAGAAGTAATTTACAAATCTGTTTAACTTTCTGCCACCAGTTGATCTAAATAAAAAAAAAAGTTTTCTACCGTAGTACCCCTTTAAAGAGGTATCCCAACATCAGGTTTAAAAATAACCATGATGCAGAAGCATATAGCATCTGTTTTGTGCATCTACTGTCCTCTCCCCCACTATGTAAGAAGCACTACTTCCTGTTTGAGCAGTTGCTCAGTACTACTATTCCCAGAATGCATCACTTCCTCTCAGTGGTTCATAACAGCCCTCCCACCCAGCTCACTCCTCTCCTTTAGCACTTCTGACAGTTCTCCAGTGCTGATGCAGGACATTGCTCTGCTGACCAGAACAGTCTGAAGGGGCTGTATTCATTCTGTCTGCTTCTCTGCCTGTGGCATTGCCCAGCACAAGGCAGCATGGTATGAACACTTATTCTTGGTATGTCTATATATTTATGACAGGGAGAAGGAGATGTAGCTATCAGAGGTAGTGACATTTCTCTGGGGTCAGGACTTAAGCTCAGAGATCTTGCCACGCCTCATGAGACAAAAGAAGGTGATGTGCCACCATAGGAGGGGGGAGTCGGGAAGCCGGAGACAACACTACACTGACAATGAGAGGACTACACAACTTCCTGTCAAGTACAAATCAAGCAAAAACATACTAAAGACAACATAATTTGTAAATTAGGGTAATAGTTTTATTTCAATACAATTTTAGGATACCCGAATAACCCTTTAATGCAAATGATGTTACTCTGCCATTGGAATGCTCTATTGTAGTTATGTGTAGAGAAAAGAAAAAAGGCCTCTTGGTAATTTACTCTATTTTTGCTCTTAAAGGCTAATATTAATAATATTAATAACAATTAATGATAATAATGAACATCAACTAATAGTAATAGTTGTTGTTAAATATTCTTCTTATTATTTATTATTATTACATTACATCCTTTTCACGATAAAAAAACAAAAACAAAAACAAAAAAAAATAAAAGTGCTGCCATACTGTGGGCTCTGCTGAAACAAGATATTTCTATTTTCTTCTCTAGATCAATCCCAGTCAGTCCAGGCACAGAAATAATATAGAAAGCAAAGAAAGAAGAAATCTTGTGTGGTTGAGGATTTAATTTAATAGGGAATGTTAGGCTAAGATCTCCTCTGTGTCGCAGCTCCGTTCTGGGAGTTCCGTTGCGAATTCCATTTAAAGAGCAGGGCTTGAATAGACAAAAAAGTCATAGACAAAAATGCTGCGAGGAGTATGCAATAAATATTATCATATAAAAAGACACCAGACGGAAACCCAACTGACCCCATTATGGAGTTTTCCAGGTATAGAAAAACAGAACTAATTATTTCCCAAAACAGCACCACTCCTGTCCTCAGGTTGTGCCTGGTAATGCAACACATCAACTTCAATGGAACTTAGTTGCAATACAACACACAACCTGACGACAGGTATGGTGATGTTTTTTTAAATTCTGGATAATCCCTTTAAAGTCAATGGGATCCATTGTGTAACAGACCACACCACTCTTTTGTCCTTGAAAGGAATCTGTGACGGAGGCCCCAAACAAACTCTCCAACACAGATGTGAACAAAACCTTAACAAGATTCAGAGATTTACTTTAGAGGAGCTGCATAGACCACTGGAGCCTCTATTCTGTAGATGACACATTGACTTCTATTGGAGAGTGTTGTGTGCATGTTCTGTAACCTATGTAGAGGTCATTATACAGGGAAGGGAAACAGTGACCTATTGTAACTGGTGGATCCTGCCTTATCTATATATTGTTGCCACCTTTTATTGCAAGCCTGATTGTGATGACAGTGAGAAGAAAGCTGAGAAGTGATCTCTACAGAAAAGGGTCAGATGAGGCCTAGTGATTAGGTTATAACTTCTACATTTCAGGATTATGTTTTTATATAGATAGGGCCATAAAAACGCAAAACAAAAGCCACCTAAAAAAATTTATTATTATGATCATTTTTTTTTTTTTTTTTTAGCTTTGTTGAAGGAAGGAGCAGGAAAGCAGGTCATGTCTGAGATGCAGAATTGTCATACCGTGTTTCTCCGAAAATAAGCCCGGGTCTTATATTAATTTTAGTCCCAAAAAACACACTAGGGCTTATTTTCAGGGTAGGGCTTATTTATTTATGGGGGGCTGCAGGAGTGTGGAGGATGGGGGGCTGTGGGAGGATGGGGGGCTGTAGCAGTGTGGAGGATGGGGGGCTGTAGCAGTGTGGAGGATGCCGCACCCCCCCCATCTTCCACACTGCTACAGCCCTCCATCCTACCACAGCCCCCCATCCTCCACACTGCTACAGCCCTCCATCCTACCACAGCCCCCCATCCTCCACACTGCTACAGCCCCCCATCCTCCCACAGCCCCCCATCCTCCACACTGCTACAGCCCCCCATCCTCCCACAGCCCCCCATCCTCCACACTGCTACAGCCCCCCCCCTCATTCACCCCTTCCCCCGTCGTCCTCCACACTCCTACAGTGCCCCCACCCCTCTGCCATAATAAGGGGGTCTGCAGGCATTACTGGCGGCCACGGTCCGGATCTGGACCGTGATCCGCCAGTTGATTACCCCTGGCCTAGGTCTTATTTTCGGGGTAGGGCTTATATTGCAGCCCACCCTGAAAATACTGCTAGGGCTTACTTTCGGGGTAGGGTTTATTTTCGGGGAAACACGTATATATAGGTTTAGCATCTGTATTCTTATTTACTGTAAATTACAAATTTAAGAAATTCTCAAATGGTTGTAGAAATAGAGGTTTACTTAAACTATATCTGGGTTTTTGAGCACTGAAATACTGACAGTGAAAAAAAAATCTAAAATAAATTATTATTAATAATAATAATAATAATAATAAATATGCATATATACATATATATATATCTTTTTATATTGCTTAGTAAACATTTGTAGAAAGTAATGCTCTTTATTTGTCTTCTGATGTCAATACATTGTATCTGAATGGTCAGAATATTTTACAAAATCTACAGAGTTATTTATCCCTGTTATTTAATTTATGAAGCCACAATCCAGACATATGTTAGTTTATAGATCCAGCTGGCACAGACGCTTATCATGTGTTGGATACTAGCGCCCTCTACTGTTATAGAAGGTTTAGCATTTTTTTCTTTTTCTTTTTGGATGGTTTTTATTGTAAAAAAAAAATAATTTCAGGAAAAAAGGGTTAATAAATCCTAACCTAAAATAACATTTTCTCTAGGACACCTACAATGGCCGGGGGCCTGTTCTCCATTGACAAGAACTACTTTGAAGAACTCGGGACTTATGACTCAGGAATGGACATATGGGGAGGAGAAAACCTAGAAATGTCTTTTAGAGTAAGTATTTGCTTCTTTACAGATTAAGATCTGGCAGCTTATGTGTATAGACAAATGGAGCAGTTGCTGATCTCTTTCTATTGTGCATTGCAGGTTTATCTGCAGTTTGTGAAGTGATATCAAGCTGTCACAATGTGTCGTTTTGGCTGACACACTCAGCTAAACTGCATTGATGGATACAGCTCTGCTACATGTAGTTATGCAGTTTGGGTTTTTTCCCAACTCCATTAAATGTAATAGTGCTGCTCCGAGTAGTATTTTGCCTGGTTGCCAAATAGGAAAGAGTAATGAACTTGAAAAACTACCAGTCATATTAGTTGGAAACCACTTAGAAGAGAGTCCAGCTCACTCCCTAAGCCCGTAGCGCTCGGACTGGCGTGGGCAACGCCAACTGACACAGGTATGCAAACGAACAGGATGTCCAGCGCAGGTCATATGACTAAGGTCTGTGCCTAGGACTGAAACGCGTCACGTTGTAATGTCCTCCATGTATTGAAGCTTTTATACAATAAAGAGGTTTTCCGATATCTGCGCTGGACATCCTGTTCGTTTGTAAGTCATATTAGTTGTTTGTTATGGTGAGAGTGAAGGAATTGTGGTGGCCCAGTACGGGAGGTATTACCCCATGCTCCTGCTGTCCTGTCAGGCAGCCGCCTTCAGTGTCCCCGAGGCCCCCTGCACTTGTTTCCCCATTGTAAATATGTTTTACCATGTAAAGTGTTAGAAAATGTAATGTTGCTTTAAAAGTTATACCATGTGGTCAGGCATGTAATGGCTCCCAATCCATGGGCTCTCACTTTTGTGGTCTGTAGATCTCTTCTGCTGCACACTCTCTTACAGAGTAGGCACACTCCTCTTACTCAGTTTTGCATGGCCAACTCACTCCCTCTACTCCTCCGTCTTTATGTCTAGATGCTCTCTTGGTAGGAATCACAGTTGTGGCAGCCCAGAGTGAACTTCGTAGTGAAGAACTTGGGGGCTGGCTGGGATTTGTAGTTCCAAGCAGGGCAGCCGCCTAGATCACCCTCTTGATGGGGGTGCTGCTCTGCCCGCAGCCAAAAAGCTAGAAGCCAGCCTCCAAAGCACCTGACACTCATTAGACATGTGCAGAACCAAAAATGTTGTTTCTTTTCGTTTCGTTCGTTTTCATTTTCAAAAATTTTCGCTTCTGTGAATATTCGGAATGCTGTTAATTCGTTATATTCGGTTTTCGGATGCAAAGGCAAAAATTTTTTTCGTTTTCGGATGCATTAGTTAATAACATCGAATGCATTCGTTAATTTGGATCTTTCATTATATCAGTAAAATTCCTTAAATTTAGCATTCGTTACTAAACGAAATGCACATTAGTTTCACTTGCTGATCCTCCTTTGTAATAAATAGCAGGTGTTACCTTAGGATTCTTGTTGTTTTCACCTTTTTTTGCAGTTTTCTCTGTGTAGGAAGCAAGTTTTCCTCAGATAAACCCAATGAAAAAATCTAATTCATTCCTTACATTCGGTTTACTGATAACGAATGCATTCGTAATTCATTAACATGCATTATTCGTTATACGTTATTTAACTGATGCATTCGTTAACTGTTTATTCGTATTTGTATTCTTTTTCGGAAATATTAGATTTTTTTTTTCGTGCATTCGGATTGTAACGAACACCCGAAAACGGGAAAATTCGGTAAGTTTAGTATTCGTTCTGAAACGAATTGCACATGTCTAACACTCATCTGAAGCACCCACCTAGACAGCACCACCGTCACAACCATCCCCTGCCCCAGTCCCATATTAATCTGTATTCTTCAGCCTGCTGGAGGAGCGCAGTGCCCCCTTTCCAAGTCCTGACATTGCGCGAGCCCCCATACATACGCCCAATGAGGAGGAGGTTTGCTACAGTGTGTCCCCCCAGTAGTAAGGAGGAGCGTGTCAAAGGGCGGAGCCAATTGGCGGGGTCAAGGGGCGGCAAAATTAGCTTTTGCCTAGGGTGGCAAAAATCCTTGCACCAGCCCTGGCTCCCAGCTGGTCACAGTTGCTATCACACTATCATGAGGGCGTCCGCAAGGTTATTCCATGCTCTATGGGCTGGCACAAAGAAGGGGGCTACACTGTAGGTGTTGGTGATCTCAGCTCCCCTAGGGAACACTCTGTCTAGCAGGATGGTAAGTGGGGTGCCCTTGGTATTACAGAGCAGACAACAAGCTAGACACCGAAATAACGTTAAGGGTGCGTTCACACCGAGTAATTCAAGAGGAATTTACTCGAGTAATTTGTCTTGAATTCTCTGCTCCAAATGAATGCACATCTCCTCTGCCCATTGACTTTAATGTTATTTCTGCTGGCCTGTTCACACTGCGGAAATTCTGCTAGCAGAATTCCGACGCTGAATTCCGTTCCGCTTGAAGAAAGAACATGTTCATTCTTCAAGCGGAATCCGCTAGCAGAAATCAATTGAAGTCAATGGTAAAAAAAATTCCACCCGAAATCGTTTTCGAACGGAATTTGCGCAGAATTTGCATGCAATTTGCGCAGAATTTGCACGCAATTTGCACGGAAATGGCTGAAAAGATCTTCACTTCTTTCTCCCCCATGTCCGCGTGCAATTCTGCAAGCAATTCCGCGAACAATTGCGCACAAATTGCGTGCAAATTTCACGCTAATTTCACGCTAAAATTAAAAAAAAATTTCCGCCCGAAATTTTTTTTGCGTGAATTACTCTTCATTTACTCCATGTGAACGCACCCTAACAGGAAATAGTGTTTACTGAGGCAAATACAGTGACCCCCCCCCGACCTACGATGGCCCCGACATACGATAATTTCAACATGCGATGGCCTCTCTGTTGAAGGCAGCATCAACATACGATGCTTTTGTATGTCGGGGCCATCGCATAAATGGCTATCCGGCAGCGCAGACTGCTTCAGCTGCCGCCGGATAGCCGTTTACGGTGCCCCGTGTGCTCCGGTGATGGTCTCTTACCTGTCCTCGGGGCTCCAGAGCGTCATCTTCGGGATTCCCTGCATCGCCGGCGCTCTCCTTCGTCATCATCACGTCTCCGCGCACGCCGTCCCGCCAACTAATAGGAGCGGCGTGCGTAGTGACGTGATGGCGGCAACGGAGAGCGAGGATCCCGGGGAAGCAGAGACGTCCGGAGCGTCGGGGACGCGGCGACAGCGATGGAGGGCGACATCCAGGGCAGCGGTGACGGTCCGGAGCGACGGGGACACGTGAGTATAACTTCCTATTCTTTCCATTGCACGGATCCCTCAACATACGATGGTTTCAACAAACGATGGTTCATTTGGAACGGATTACCATCGTATGCTGAGGGACCACTGTACTTCTTCCCCGATCTAGAATGTTCCCAAACAAAATGTTTAGGCCTAATAGTAATGCATGGGGTAACCCTATATTCACAGCCAAAGAACTCAATAAATTATTGAATAGCAAAACAAGTAGTGCAGAACATTATGAAAACTGTACAACAGTGAAAAAACATTTGACAATAAGGAACTGATATCCGATATTCAACTCCCAGGCCTACCGGGTACACAGTGGGACACTGCACATCTGTTGTCCATGGCCCACACATTTGGGACTTCGGTCAGTCATCTGCAGCAGCTCGCTGCGCCTCTCTCACTACTTTTCACAGACCAGCGTCTCCTTCTATTTCGCACCATTCACAAGCATACAATACAGAAAATCACCGGGCAAAATATTTTTACAGTATAAACATGATCCTTTGGATAGGGGATAAGATGTCTAGGGGCGGAGTACCCCTTTAAAGATCTGCATAGAGGGGGAGATTTATCAAAACCTGTCCAGAGGAAAAGTAGCTGAGTTGCCCATAGCAACCAATCAGATCGCTTCTTTCATTTTTCAGAGGCCTTTTCAAAAATGAAAGAAGCGATCTCATTGGTTGCTATGGGCAACTCAGCAACTTTTCCTCTGGATGGGTTTTAATTAATTTCCCCCTATATAGATAATACTTCTAAATTTCTTAGATATGATTCTAAGGATGGGGGCCATGACATAGGGCTGTCCTTAGTGTTGTGTGGCTATACAGAGAGCACAACCAAGCGGGGCACTAGGGGCTTCTATCATGCATTTTGTGGCAGGATCTATGGAAATTTAAAGGGGTACTCCAATGGAAAACATTTATTTATTCAAATCAACTAATTCCAGAAAGTTAAACAGATTTGTAAATGACTTCTATTAAAAAAATCTTAGTCCCTTCAGTACTTATCAGCTCCACGGGAAGTTGTGTAGTTCTTTCCAGTCTGACCACAGTGCTCTCTGCTGACACCTCTGTCCGTGTCAGGAACTTTCCAGAGTAGAAGCAAATCCCCATAGCGAACCTCTCCTGCTCTGGACAGTTCCTGGCATGGACAGAGGTGGCAGCAAAGAGCACTGTGGTCAGACTGGAAAGAACAACTCAACTTCCTGTGGAGCATACAGCAGCTGATAAGTACTGGAAGGATTAAGATTTTTAAATAGAAGTAATTTACAAATCTGTTTAACTTTTTTGGCACCAGTTGATTTGGAAAAAAATGTTTTACACCGAAGTACCCCTTTAACCATATTGTATCTAATTATAGTCTATACGAGTGGTCTCAAACTGTGGTCCTCCAGATGTTGCAAAACTTCAACTCCCAGCAAGCCCAGACAGCCGTTGGCTGTCTGGGCATGCTGGGAGTTGAAGTTTTGCAACATCTGGAGGCCATAGTTTGAGAACACTGGTCTGTAGTGTATTAAGTGGAACACTTGTTGCCAACCGATCATAGGGGCTCCAAGTAGAAGGAATGATCGGCTTAAAGTGTAGCCCCCATCATCCTTTTTTTTTTTTTGTTTCTGTCCCTGCCTATTGCCCATCTATCCCTAACCCCCTCCCTGCCTTTAATTTTTTTTTTTTTACTTTATTAAAAATGGCTTATTGTCTGCCTGGTAGTGTGTTTACTACCAGGCAGACTTCCCCAGCAGGCACAACGTCACTGATGCCTGCTGGGGCTGACACTTCCGCCCTTAGTTCACCTACACAGTGTGCCTCCAGCTGTTTCACCACTACAACTCCCAGCTTGCCCTGGCATCTATTGGCTGTCAGGGCATGCTGGGAGTTGTAGTGGGTAAACAACTGGAGGTACGCTGTGGTGAAAACCGCTGCCGCACATCCAGCTCCCCCGGATCCCGCAACGCAACCTGCTTTCCACCCTGAAAAAGAAAGTGAATAAAGTGCAGGGCAGTCCTACCTCACTCCGGGAGCCGGGGCCGGCATGCGAGGCCAGGGAGCCTGCGTGCATCCTCTTCATTCAAAGCGCTCGCTCCCGCCTATCTGATTGACAGGCAGGGAGCGAGCGCAGGCTGAATGAATTAGGACCGATGCCCGGCCAGCATCGGTCCGAATTCATGCGTGACGTCACGCCAGCCTGCAGCCGGCCACTAGGAGGGAGACCCCCTAGTGGCCGGTTTTCAAGTGTAAATTAAACAATTTTAATGATTAAAAAAATTATTAATGTATATTAGAGATATGTTGTAGTACATAAGTACTACAACATATAAAAAAAAAAGGTTTGTGACAGTGCCCATTTAACATCATGTGACTGCTCTAATAGAGAGGGGTTGTTCAAAGAAGACTCCCCCTTTATGTACAAACATCCCAACCAGATTATCACTGCCAGCTCCGTTACATTATGAACATATTTCAAGTGATTTCTTATGAAGTCTTAATTAATCTTTGGATAGAAGAAAGCAGCTTGGCTGAAGAAATTGCCGCTTACCATTCCTCAAGTAACACCTTATAAATATTCAAAGGGAACATGTTAGGTTAATTGGATATTTGTTGTGATAATAGAAAGAGTTGCATTCTAATCCGGTTTGATAGAAGATTAGTATTATACATAATTAAAAATCTTTCCTTACCTTCTGTCTAACTATCAGATACTCATAGCAAAAAATTATCGCAGTTCACTTACGTAACACACGAGGAGGCGCACGTAAGAGACCTCTCCTGACATTAGAAATGAGAAGCTAGAGCCCAGACGTACGATGCCTTACTATACGGCAATGTTGTATTTACAAGTAGGATTCCGTGTTAGGTTAGAAAAAGAGGCATCAAAGGATTAAAGCGTACCTGTCATGAGACAAAATAATGATTCTATATGTTACTCACTAGGTCATGCAGACACTTTAAATTTCTTTTTAATGTGTCTTTCTTCTGTCATTGGCTCACAAATCCCTCTGTTCTGCTGCTCACTCATTCTGACACCCCCTGCTCAGGAAGGGGTGTGTCCGAGGCAAGCACTGAGCCCACCCTCAATTACCATGCAGTTTGCTGTGCTGGATCTCTTCATCCATACACACATACATACATACATACACACATACAGTACAGACCAACAGTTTGGACACACCTTCTCATTCAGAGTTTTCTTTATTTTCATGACACTGAA